>NC_057750.1:14680029-14722996 GCF_004010195.1 Chiloscyllium plagiosum
GATTCATAACAGCACACAAACCAACAGCCACTCTCAGACAACAACTCACCAGGACGAAGGACCCGATACCCAGCATGAGCAAAACCAATGTAGTGTACAAAATCCCATGCAAGGACTGCACAAAACACTACATAGGACAAACAGGAAGACAGCTAACGGTCCGCATCCATGAACACCAACTAGCCACGAAACGACATGACCAGTTATCCTTAGTAGCCACACACTCAGATGACAAGCAACATGAGTTCGACTGGGACAACATTACTATTATAGGACAAGCCAAACAGAGAACAGCCAGAACCTCCTGCCATTGCTGATCGACTCATCCACAGATTCAATCAATAAGCACATCAACCTGGACCCAATATACTGGCCACTGCAGCGGACAGCTGGAACTGACAACCAGAAGCAGCAGGTACACATCACTATAAATGCCGGAGGAAAGATCACAGAAGTGCTTTACAGGGGGCTCCCAAGAACTGAGGATGTCACCTAGACAGGGGACGAAACATTTGCAACACAAATTCCCAGCTCGGCGAACAGAACCACAACAAAAAGAAGCATTGGGTCGTGCAGGGATTCCAAGTCACCCTGAGGAGGGCAATCAACTCCTGGTGTTCCTCCGCACCCAAGTAGCATCTTTCCACTTTCAGAACCTGCAGCGATACCTTTACTCGAGCCTTCTCCCAGATGGTCTGTCATGGCAAGGTATTTTTTCTGCCAGGTGTGTAACACATAGCTCCTGTTCATTGACCGAGAGGGTGGGCAATTCACCCTCAGAACACTGCCTGTCCTTTACCAAGACCTGATCAATGTCTGGAACAAAGTCGACTCATGCCAGGCCTTCCTGCCATCTGGAATAGCGGCCATCATCAGAGAGCTGTTGCTCAGGAATCCACACCTCTGCCATTGTGGGTTCGAGTGACTGGCGGAGGGCAGGGATATGGCCAAGGGAGTAACCAGAGTTGGAGGTACGCTGGGTGGCAGAGGTCTGGGCTGGATGTTGCCACAGGAAGTGGCATGCAAGGTGACGGTGGACGTCCATCTCACAGCAGATGCCATCCAATGCCTGAAAACAACGGTGCTTGGGCCTGATGGCATGCGTCAGTTGGAGGATGGAAGAAAAGTGAGGACTGCAGATGCTGGAGATCAGAGTCAAAAGGTGTGGTGCTGGAAAAGCACAGCCACTCTCCTGCTCCTCAGATGGAGGATGCTCAAATGCTCGTTGGAATCCTGTCAGTGTGTACCCCTGTTGGTACAGAATCTCACATTGACTCCATGGTCCTGAACCTCCCTCAGGAGCCTGTGCCCCACAACCTGAGCCTCCTCCTTAGTCTGTGCTGTGTGTCATTTAGGAAGGCAAACAGCAGTTCTTGGTCAGGTTGTTGCTGCACACCATCCACCTCGACTCTTACATTCACCACCCGGCCTCGCTTTGGTGTCCTTACTTGCTGCTGGGCAGCAGGGATCCCCAATGGAGGCCTTCCACGTGGGAGTCCTCCCTCTTTCCATCAGGACCCTGGGTTGGAGGGTGTTGAACCCAGCCGTCCCATATAACCACAGACTGCAGCAGTTCACAGACTCCCAGCCAAACTGTTCATTTTGTGGCGGTGTGGAGTCCGTGGGCCACGTATATATTGGTTGTGGGCATTTACACTCCCTTTCTGGTTATTGTTTAAATTAACTGTCGTGTTTGAAGTCGCACTTTATCATTACACTCCTGATCTTTGGGCACCTGATGCGAAGGGGTGTGGGCGGATTGAAGAAGCCCCTTGTGGGTGTGATCTTGGACCTGGCCGGGATGGCAATGAACAGATGCAGGCAGTGGAGGCAGTGATCTCTGCCGACTGCTTATTCCTCTTCCACAGTTACATTCGAGCCCAGATGTCATCGGAGAGGGAGCACATGGTGTCCACCAATGCCTTCATCGCCTTTAGGGAGAGATGGGCACCGCAGTGGACGGAGAGTCTTATTCCTCCCTCTAACTCCAATTTGATTTAGTCCCCTCCTTCTCTCCCTCATCCCCCCACTCCCATTACATTTTGATGACAGCCCTTCACAGACTTTTCTTGTTAATGTTCAATTGGTCACATGGGTGTTTCCATGATGATGGAAGAAATGAATAATCAAGTATATACACAATGGTGTCTTATTACTGTGCATTCGAAGCATTGCTGCTGTGCAGGCTTGGACGCAGTGGTAGTGTGGGGTGTTTAAGAGAAAATAAAGCAGATCCATGGGACCCTCTTGTAAACCTGGAAGAGAGAAAAAAAAAGATATTTGTCACTTTTAGGGCCCTTGTGGCGCTGAGGTAGTATCCCTATCCCTATCCTGAGACTGAGAAACCTGGGTTCAAGATCCACCTGTACCAGTGACATGACTGAACAGGTTCAAAAAAGAAAATCCATGCAATAATTATTTTTTAAATTAGACTTCCAGTGTAGTTCCTGATGATTGGAAAATAAATAGTGTCCTTCTACCAATGATTTTAGAGAGAGAGGCTGGAGTGCTTTATCTCCTCTTCCAGTTCCATTTAGAAAAAAAATGTTTCGCTCTTTGGGCTCTTGAGGTAAAATGGTAGAATCCTTATCCGAAGACCAAGAGACCTGAATTCAAGTCTCACCTGCTCTGGATATATGGAATAACATCTCCGAACAGGTTGACTAGAAAAAGAAATTTGTCACTCTTGCATTTGCCCTGATGGATACAAGGCAATAAACACTCATTTTTCAGCAATAATTCTCTATAACTCTTGCACCTCTTTATAATTTCTTTGCAAATTTGGTCCACGACATCTTTTCCATTCATGTAGAGACAACTATAAACAACAGATTTGCACTGTTCTGTAGCTCAGTTCTAGCTAAATAGATTCTGTCACTTACTCCTTGTTCCCCATTCCTACCATGGTGCAGAGAGAGAAGAGAAATGTTGTAATTGGGGATAGCGTAGTTAGAGGCATGGACACTGTGACCAGGATGGAGAGGCGCAAAGGTTGTGTTGCCTGCCTGGTGTTTGGATTCGGGTTATCTCATCTGAGCTGCAGAGGAACTTGGAGTGGGAAGGGAAAGATTCAGTGGTCGTGGTCCACATAGGTACCAAACGACATAGACTAGTGGGCGGCACAGTGGCACAGTGGTTAGCACTGCTGCCTCACAGCGCCTGAGACCCGGGTTCAATTCCCGCCTCAGGCGACTGACTGTGTGGAGTTTGCACGTTCTCCCCGTGTCTGCGTGGGTTTCCTCCGGGTGCTCCGGTTTCCTCCCACAGTCCAAAGATGTGCAGGGCCAGGTGAATTGGCCATACTAAATTGCCCGTAGTGTTAGGTAAGGGGTCAATGTAGGGGTATGGGTAGGTTGCGCTTCGGCGGGCCAGTGTGGACTTGTTGGGCCAAAGGGCCTGTTTCCACACTGTAATCTAATCTAATCTAAAACTAAACTAGGGCAGAGCTTCTGCTAAGGGAGAATGAACAGCTAGGAGGTAAATTTAAAAGCAGAACTACAAAAAGGTAATAATCTCTGGATTACTACCTGAGCCACGAGTTAATTGGCTCAGGATCAATAAGATTAAGCAGGTAAATGCATGGCTCAAAGACTGGTGGGAGAAATGGGTTTGAATTAATGGAACATTGGCGCCAGTACTGGGGAAGAAGGGGCGTGTTCCTATGGGACGGTCTTCATCTGAACCGTGCTGGGACCAGAAACTTAGTGACTCATATAACTAGGCTGTAGATAGGGCTTTAAACTAAATGGTGGGTTGGGGGACAGGTTGGTTCAGTTATAGGGGAAGTTAGAAAACCCAAATTAAAGGAGGAGGTAAGAGTGCAGAATTCAGGAGAGGCTATTAAAGTCTCCAGCTAGATACAAAAAGGCTGTGTGTATGAAAAGGATTAGCAACCAAACTTCAAGCATTCTTCACAAATGAATGACAATGAGAAGAGGAATGGTTAATACAGGACTGAAGGGGTTATAGCTACACACAGGATAAGGAATAAGATAAATGAACTTGAGGCGCAGATCAAAATTGTCAGGTATGTTTGGTGGGCATCATGGAGACGTGGCTGCAAGGATTGAGCTGAATACTCAAGGACATACATCCTATCAAAAAGATGGGTGGGGGTATGGTGTTGCCTTATTAGTAAGAAATGAAATTAAATCAATAATAAAAAACAAAGTAGGGTCAGATGGTGAATAATCTGAGTGGGTAGAATTGAGGAACCGCAAAGGTTTAAAAAAAATCATAGCTGGAGTTATTTTCAGGCCTCCAAACAGTAGTCAGGAGCTGGGGCACAAGATACACCAGGAGATAGAAAAGATGTGCAGGAAAGGAAAATTTAAAGTGATCATGGGGAACGTCAGCATGCAGATGGACTGGGAAAATCAGGTTGGTAGTGGATTGCAAGAAAAAGGAATTTGTGGAATGTTCACAAGATTTTTTTTGGAACAGGTAATACTGGATTTAGTGTTATGCAATAGGGCAGACTTGGTAAGGGAATGTAAGGTGAAGGAACCCTTGGAGACAGTGATCATCATACGATTGAATTTACTCTGCAATTTGAGAGGGAGAAACAAGAATCAGAGGTAATGGCATCACAGCTTGAATAAAGGCAACTACAGAGGCATGAGGGAGGAGCTGGGTAGAATTGACTGCGAGGGGAGCTTAGCAGGAAAGACAGTCGATCAGCAATGGCAGGAGTTTCTGGGAGTAATTCAGGAGACACAGCAGAGATTCATTCTGAGGAAAAAGAAGCGTGGTACAGGGAGGATAAGGCAACCATGGCCAACTAGGGAAGTCAGGGATAGCGTAAAAGCAAAAGAGAGAGCATATAATGTGGTGAAAGGCAGTGGGAAACCTGAAGATAGGGACTCTTACAAAGAGCAACAGAGGGCAACAAAAAAAGAAATAAGGAGGAAGGACATTAAATATGAGGGTAAGCTAGATATATAAAGGGCAAAAGTGGACATTGGGCTACTGGAAAATAATGCTGGAGAGATAGTAGTGGGGAACAAGGAAATGATTGAGGAGTTAGTCTTCACAGTGAAAGACACAAGTGATATTCAAAAATTCAAGAGAGGGAGGGGGCAGAGCTGAGTCTGGTGGCCATCATCAAGGAGAAGGTGCTAGAAAAACTGAATGGCCTGAAGGTGGATAAATCATCAGGACCAGATGGACTATACCCCAGAGTTCTAAGGGAGGTAGCTGAGGACATAGTGGAGGCGTTAGTGGTGATCTTTCAGGAATTGCTAGAATCAGGGAGGGTTACAGAGAACTGGACAATCACCAATGTAACACCCCTGTTTAAAAAGGAAGTAAGGAAAAAGATGGAAAATTACAGACCAATTAGCCTAACCTCGGTCATGGGTAAGATCCTGGAAGGATGAGATTTCTGAATACTTAGAGGTATATGGCAAAATAGGGCAAAGTCAGCATGGCTTCATCAAGGTGAGGCCATGCCTGACAAACTTACTAGAATTCTTTGGGGAAGTAACAAACAGGGTTAGACCAAGGAGAGCCAATGGATATTATCTGCCTGGACTTCAAGAAGGCCTTTGACAAAGTGTCACTCAGGAGACTACCGAGTAAGATAAGAGATCATGATGTTAGAGGCAAGGTGCTAGCAGGGATAGAAGCTTGGTTGTCTGGTAGAAAGCAGAGAGTGGGGATAAAAGGGTCCTTCTAAGGATGGCAGCCAGGTTCCACAAGGCTCAGTGTTGGGTCCACAACTTTTCACTTTATACATTAACAATCTAAATGAAGGAACTGAGGGCATTCTGGCTAAGTTTGCAGATGATACAAAGATAGGTAGAGGGACAGGTGACATTAAAGAGGCCGGGAGGCTGCAGAAGGATTTGGGCAAGTTAGGAGAGTGGGCAAAGAAGTGGCAGATGGAGTACAATGTGGGAATGTGTGAGGTCATGCACTTTGGGAGGAAGAATAGAGGCATGGACTATTTTCAAAAAGGGGAGAAAATTCAGAAGTCTGAAATGTAAAGAGACTTGGGAATTCTAGTCCAGGATTCTCTTAAGATAAACTTGCAAGTTGAGCCAAATGCAATGATGGCATCTATTTTGAGAGAACTTAAAATAAGGGATATACTTCTGAGGCTCTATAAGGCTCTGGTCAGACCCATTTGGAATATTGTGCGTGGTTTTGTGCCCCATATCTCAGGAAGGATGTACTGGCCCTGGAGCGTGTTCAGAGGAGGTTCACAAGAACGGTCCCAGGAATCAAAAGCTTAATGTATGCGGAATATTTGAGGACTCTTGGTCTATACTTGGAGTTTAGAAGGATGAGGGGGCATGTAATTGAAACATACAGAATACTAAATGGCCTGGATAGAGTTAATGTTGAGAAAGATATAAAAGGGAACTAAGGGACAACTTTTTCATGCAGTGGGTGGTGCGTGTATGGAATGAGCTGCCAGAGGAAGTGGTGGAGGCTGGTACAACTACAACATTTAAAAGGCATCTGGATGGGTATGTGAAGGGTTAGAGGGATATGGGCCAAGTGCTGGCAAATTGGACTATTCTAGATTAGGATTTCTGGTCGGCATGGATGTGTTGGACCAAAGGGTCTATTTCTGTGCTGTACTCTATGACTCTATAAGATGTTTCCCTTGGTAGGAGAGACTGGGACCCAAGTGCACAAGCTTAGAGTAAAAGGGAAGACCTTTCTGAACGGAGTTAAGGAGAACTTCTTCAGCCAGACAGTGGTTAATCTATGGAATTTATTACCAAACAAGGCTGTGGAAGCCAGGTCATTGAGTATATTTCAGACTGAGATTGATTGGTTCTCAAGTATCAAGGGTTACGGGGAGAAAACGTGAGAATGGGATTGAGAAACTTATCAGCCATGATTGTATGCTGGAGCAGACCCGATGGGCTGAATGGCCTAATTCCTGCTCCTGTCTTATGGTCTATCTTCAGCATCTATACCATCTTTTCCTAGCTACTGCTACTTCTGACGAGGGGACACTGAGCCCGAAATGTTAACTCTGCTTTCTCTCTACAGATACTGTCAGAACTACTGAGTTTCCCCAG
Organism: Chiloscyllium plagiosum; assembly: GCF_004010195.1. Taxonomy (NCBI): domain Eukaryota; kingdom Metazoa; phylum Chordata; class Chondrichthyes; order Orectolobiformes; family Hemiscylliidae; genus Chiloscyllium; species Chiloscyllium plagiosum. The sequence continues at coordinate 14,687,067 of NC_057750.1, forward strand.
CAATTTCTATTTTTGTTTCAGATTTCCAGCATCTGAAGCTCTTTGTTTTACTTACCCTAATTTAGACTTTACTTCTTTCTCCCTTACTCTGAATTGACTTAATCATTTACTGTTTCATATTGTCACAAAGTTGAAAGTGTATGTTTGCTTTAAGATAGAAAGTGTTTTCTGAATTTTTAAAGTAAATTTAAAGTACAGCCACAGCTGCCAAACAGAGCAGCTAAAGGATGGGCTGTTCCAAAATAGATCCCCATGTAACAATTGGCTGTTAAATGGATACCTGAGTTTTGGTTGCTGTTTTGACGACAATTCGAATTTAACCAATTAATTTAAAATATTCCCAGGATACTGAAACCCAGCTGAGTTTGAATTTACTGTATTGGCAACATCAGACCAATGAGAGGATACGATGTTGGGGGCAATGTTGAAAATTTGGTCAGAATAACTGCCATAGAGCGAGCGAGCTAACTGCCCATCTAATATCTTGCTCTCAAAGAAAGAAGAATACACTCTCTATCAAAAACTACTTTTTCCCGTAAAAAAATACTTGCAGTTAAAAGAAAGAAGACCAACTCAAGGAAATCAACAGACTGAAGATTGAAGGCAGTGGAGAAGACAGAGTGTGAACTTGAGATTAGGTTAGTGTAATGTTTAATAATTGTGTTATTGGAACAGCATTTTTATAGAAAGTAATTAGTTAAGAAAAAGTGTTCAGTTTGTTAATAGTTTTGTTTAGTATTCACTATTAGAGTCAGGAAAATAAATAGTTATTTTTCTTTAAGTAGTGGAAATTAGGAGTTTTCTTTCACTCACTCACTTTTAACAGATTACGAGGCAAACTTTTCTGGGTGTTTGGTTTTATTTACCAGAGGAGTTCAACCTACACATTGTAACAATGTTCCGGTGCTATCTATCTCTTCCAGTATTCAGTGTGCCTTGGTATTGCGCCGTAGCCATGGGAAAAGCCTTCCTGTCGCACCTTGTAAGAATTTAATTGCAATTTGCGAGCTGTGAGATTGGAGCCAATTCGAATTCCCACTGAATTCTATCATGGGAAATATCAATGATGGGTTATTATACTGTACCAGAGATTTACAACAAGCCAATGTGGACACTGTCAACAAGCAAATGTCATTATCTACAAGGTTAGGGCAAACTGACACTTTCAAAAAGCTCCATTCATTTTGTAAGACAGACAATAGACAATAGGTGCAGGAGTAGGCCATTCTGCCCTTCGAGCCTGCACTACCATTCAATATGATTATGGCTGATCATCCTTAATCAGTATCCTGTTCCTGCCTTATCTCCATAACTCTTGATTTCACTATCCTTGAGAGCTCTATCCAGCTCTTTCTTAAATGAATCCAGAGACTGAGCCTCCACTGCCCTCTGGGGCAGAGCATTCCACACAGCCACCACTCTCTGGGTGAAGAAGTGTCTCCTCATCTCTGTCCTAAATGGTCTACCCCGTATTTTTAAGCTGTGTCCTAGCCAGAGTGTCTTTCCTCAAATTTGGAGACCAGAACTGCACACAGTACTCCAGGTGTGGTCTCACCAGGGCCCTGTACAGCTGCAGAAGAACCTCTTTGCTTCTATACTCAATCCCTCTTGTTATGAAGGCCAGCATGCTATTAGCCTTCTTCACTACCTGCTGTACCTGCAGGCACATGAACACACATGCACGTAAATGCCCTAACCTGTACCTTTCACAATACTGAGAACTGCGGGCAGTTATTTGTGATATAATAAGTGTCACTAAACAATGTTTTTCCACTTCTCAAGCCAGTAATATAACAATAAATCATTGTTAAAAACAAATTTCTTCATAGTTATGTAAGAACTGAGAGCACCTGGTACTTAAATTCAATAGATTATTTGACAGCTCCTCATTCATTAAGTGTTCATAAAATATAGGTTTGCTTGCTAACATTTCATAGCTGTCAGCCAGCAGGGCAGATGGTGGTGTAGTGGTAATGTCACTAGATTCAATCCTGGTTTATGCTCTGAGGATACAGGTTGAAAATCTGGTGAAATTTTCAATTCAGGATTGACAAGTTTCCGTAACGGTAACCGTGCGCATATCATCAGTTGTCATGAAAACTTAACTAGTCCACTTAATACCTTTTAGTTATCTGCCTGATCTACATATGACTCCAGGCCTACAGCAATGTGGTTGACACAAATGCCATTTGAAATGGATTAGCTAGTAAGTGACTGAAAGGCAATTGAGGATGAGTAACAAATAAATGCTGACTTTGCATATGATCTCCACAATATGTAAAAAAATAAAGATATTCACTGATTTAAAACATTCCACACTCTACTGCCATCACAGTCAATACCACCCCATCCTCTTCAGATTTTCTGATAGGCCTCGGAAAGCATTTGATCACCTTACCCTAATGGCCTCCATTTTGAAAGTCCAAGGAATATAGAGGAGAGCTCTCTCCTCATTTAATTGTAAAGGGTCTCCCAAGGATTAATGTGCTCAGAATACAAAACACTGAGCTACAAAATGTGGTAAAGCATACATGCATTTATGGGAAGAAAGGAATATCTAACAGACTGAAAAGATAAAGAATAGCAGGTTTCCATGGAGCATAAGCATCTGTGTGTGAATACAGTGCTTAATGGTCTGTTTGTGTTCTATTCAATGTATTACACAGGAAATTGGCAAGGAAGAATTTCAGGACTCTAATGGAATGTGTTCCTTTAATGAAATATATCCAAGTGGCTGAACAGCAAATAGGTATACTGTAAGTTTCTTCTGATCTTAAATCTTGATTTTCCTCCATGCTTAGACAGTCCTTTCACACTTAGGCTTTAGGATCCTAAGCTACCTTGCAATGATGCAACAAGAGTTGTTCCTCACTGGGCATAAATAGCACAGTTTGGGCAAAACTAAGCCCATGGAGTACTAGTCAGGAGTTTAGCCATGTGAACATTAGAAAAATGTACAGTGAAACACATTGAGTAGACAGATTCGATTTAAGCAGCACAATACTCTTTCAATAATATAACATTAAGATTAGAATCTGGTTTATCTCTGAATACTATGTGTTGTAAAATCTAATCCTCATACAAAATAAACACTGACATAAAGAAGCTTAAGGCTGAAGATAGTTCCTGACATTGCTTTCTCCTCAACCAGTCTGTCTTGAACCAAAACTCCTGAATGTGGGCATAAAATCACAAAAAAGATAACTGTCTGACCTGGAATGGTATGGGAATTGAATGTGATCCCACTGAACCCACAGGTGATAGAAATAGGCACACTTTGTTGACTCCTCGGCTTCTCCTTTTCACTTTCTTTTGCTCTCACTTAATGGTGAGGTCCTGGGGAGTGTTGCTGAACAAAGAGACCTTGGAGTGCAGGTTCATAGCTCCTTGAAAGTGGAGTCGGAGGTAGATAGGATAGTGAAGAAGGTGTTTGGTATGCTTTCCTTTATTGGTCAGAGTATTGAGTACAGGAGCTGGGAGGTCATGTTGTGGCTGTACAGGACATTGGTTAGGCCACTGTTGGAATATTGCGTGCAATTCTGGTCTCCTTCCTATCGGAAAGATGTTGTGAAATCATTTATCTCTCCACCTTTCAGGCACTCTGCCTGTATTCCTGATGAAGGGCTTTTGCCCGAAACATCGATTTTCCTGCTCCTCAGATGCTGCCTGAACTGCTGTGCTTTTCCAGCACCACTCTAACCCAAAAGGGATAGGAAAGTGATGGCTGGGAAGGTGATTTGTAGCATCCTTATGTAAGAAATTCCCAGAGAACAACAGGCAGATTCTGACATTTGTGAACATGATCAGGTATAACACACTGTTCTCCATCATTGCTGCCGCATTAGCATATGAATGCAGCGTACCTACACATTAACCACACATAACAGGAACACATTATGTATAAATCACCATAAATTCTCTGCTGAAATGTAACCAGGCAGTTTGAGTAGCTCAGAACTTCACACTGATTACGTTTTGGGATTCTTCCAAAATATATTAGAAGAAAGACCAAAATATGTTTACAAAAATACCAAAAGAACTGCAGATGCTGGAAATCAGAAACAAAAACAGAAGTTGCTGGAAAAGCTCAGCGGGTCTGGCAGCATCTGTGAAGAGAAATCAGAGTTAATGTTTTGAGTTCGGTGACCTTTCCTCATTATATTTATTACTGTAATGATCAACCAGTCTTTCAAAGGTCGTTATTAGAAAATATTATTTGTCCAAATCACTGAATTCTGTGATTGTTGAGAATTAAACAGAAAAGAAAGATCGCTCACAGTTACACTGGATTAAATAAACCAAAGTTCAAACACAATTTAAACTTTAAACTTGTTTACACATTTTATTATTTTATTTTATTCTTAAGAGCTTGTGGCTTTTCAAGTTGGAAATAAGCTGACTTTATGGAGAGATAGTAAGGAGCCATTGGAAACGAGTAACCCAAAGAATTATTCTAAATGAAACAGGAGGGGGAAGTGTCAATCATAACTTTGGGGCTGATTACCAAAGGTTTTTAGTGGTCAACACTTAGCACTGGACAGTGCAAGTGGTCAGATGTTTGAAATAATTTAAGAAAGAATTCAGTAAGCTAATCAGGAAATTTCTCCATTCAAGACGAGAGGGAGACTGAAACCAGGAAACTACAGGCCTAATGGCTGTCTTTGGGAAAGCACTGGAATCTATGGGGGGGGGAGGGGGCAAGGTCTTGCAGGGCACTTTGATCATGTTAGTACAATCAAGCCTGGTTTTGTGAAGGGGAAATCATAATTGACTAACTTATTTAAATTATTTTGGGATACGGGCCGGGTGCTGGCAGGTGGGACTAGATTGGGTTGGGATATCTGGTCGGCATGGACAGGTTGGACCGAATGGTTTCCATGCTATACATCTCTATGACTCAAAATCAGTCAGTAATTGTAAATCCGATAAGTAATTTCTTCAAAACACTCTGTAGTGAACCAGTCACCTACTATACAATTCTCCTTGTTGTTTTCATTTTGATACAGAACTGCAGTGAGATTTTCGTGATACATTTCACTATCATATTCTTATTACTGTTGAAAAGGAACCACTCTTTAACGGAGATGGAGACTGTGACAATGTAAACTTCACAATTTTAATCACTTCATGGATGGAAAAAATCAGGAATGACTCTTTCTGGAGTAAACTTTTCTTGAGATGAAAAAGACAAGGAGAAACTGTCATAAAGAGGGGTTGAAGCAACTTCAACAGTCTGTTTCCTGGGAGAAAGAAGATAACAAAACCACTTTGACACCTGCTTGATAAACTGAATGCTTTATTGCCACAAAGACCAAGAATAGCTCTGCAGAAGAATCTCAGGAGTCAATTGCAGGAAAAGCTCTGTTTGAAACAGACAGCTAACCCCAAATGTAAGATGGAACAGGGGAACTACTTCTGTTAAGAAGGCAAGCCACAGGATTGAGATTTCCAGAAACGTAATCAAAGTTGGGGATGAAAGAATCTTTTGAATCATCAATAATGTCACAACACAAACTTGAAAGGGGGAAAATTATAATAAGAATCCAACAACAGAACTCTCCCTTAGCAGAACTTCAAAGAGCAAAATTGCATAAGGATTAAACCCTGGACACTTCCAGAGACAGACCACTTTTGGTGAAAACCTGGCCAGTTTGCATCAATAATCAGGTAATAACCAAGTTGAGTTGTGAGGCTTAACTTGCTTACTCGAGGGGTCTTATTTTGGTTTCTACAGGCAAAATGGTTTAAATCATTGCCTTAGTACTTGACTGTCTGTGAGATTTCTTAATAAGGAGCCGAATTAAGGGTAACTTATGGTGACTTGTCCACAAGAGGTTTACATTTTTTCTTCAGTTGCTGCGCTATCACATCATAACAATACCTTTTTTTGTGTCACCACATTTGTACTCATCCAGAAACAAATTGTTTTAAAAATATCAATATTTTCAATTTTGTTTGTTTACAAGTTTAAAACGGTTCTCTTTTGCAGCCTTTCCTTCCCCCACCCACCAACACTGCCACCACCATCTCACCGCCCTCCACCCTTCAACCTCCCACGTTGTAAGCTCACTTCCTCTACCCTGTAGAAGTTTTGCCTTAAAGGGACAAATTTTCTTTAACTGGGTACTACATGAATGAATTTGCCTGGGTGATATGGGAGCAGTCAGGAGCAAATTCACACCCCTATCCCCAACTTTGTCCCCCTGTATTTTGAGCCCTGTCCCCCATATTTTTCTTAATGTGAATGCAACATGCAGGGAATATCCTTTTTGCCTGCAGAGGAAAGGTCCCTGAGCATGAAAATATGCAACCTCGAGCAAGCACGCGACACATTGCTAGCCCAACTGACAATCTTAAATTGGCTTTGAGTGTAATTATTTGCAAACTCAGGATTATTTAGAACATGCAATCCAGTTCAACAATGACATGGAATACTATTGCAGAACAACACAGTACATGAGACTGCCATTTGGTCCATCCTGCCCCTGCTGGCTTTTCAAAAGAGCTGCCAAATTGGGGGGGGGGGGGGGCGGCACAGTGGCTCAGTGATTAGCACTGCTGCCTCACACAGCCAGGGACCCAGGTTCGATTCCAACCTCGGGTGACTGTCTGTGTGGAGTTTACACATTCTCCCCATGTCTGTGTGGGTTTCCTCTGGGTGCTCTGGTTTCTTCCCACAATCCAAAGGTATGCAAGTTAGGTGAAGTGACTGTGCTAAATTGCCCGTAGAGTTCAGGGATGTGTAGGTTAGATGCATTAATTAGGGGTAAATATAGGGTTGGGGGAAATGGGTCTGGGGGGGTTACTCTTCGGAGGGTCGGTGTGGACTTGTTGGACCGAAGGGCCTGTTTCCACACTGTAGGGATTCTATGAATTCTATGATTCTCGTGTCACGCCTATCCTTTAAATATTTCCCCTTTTCCTTATCCTTTAAAAATTCCTCTTTTACTTACTTACCTGCTTTCCTTCACTGAATCTGTTTCCACTATTCTTTTAGGCAATGCATCCCAGCTTATAAAGTACTAATTATGCAAGCAGTAGTCACAGGTATCAAAACATGTGATTGTATATTGCCCAGTCTTAGGCTGCCATCTCCTGGACAACTGAAACCAGAACAGAAAATTATTTAAAGGTTAACTCACTGCATAAAAGCAGCTGGTCTTATTTTAAATACAAAAATTGGATTGATGCACGGGTTTTGCAATGCCACTAACAAATAGGTAACAGTATAACTGGCCCTATTAACTGAGGGTATTATTATAACCAAACATAATGAATGTCATGTTAGGGGGAGGACTTCTATTTTGTTGTTGAACAGTTTCACATACAATAAAATTCCTATCATAGGTTCACTCAGTAGCAGAGTCGCAAAGTGTGGCACCAGAAAAGCATGGCAGGTCAGGCAACATCCATGGAGCAGCGGGAAAGGGGGGGGGGGGGGGGGGGGGAGGGGGGGGGGGTGGGGGAGGGGGAGGAAGGAAGATGGACAGATAGGACAGTTCAAGAGGTTGTTCCTGAGTTGGAAGGTTAGATCTGGGATGAGGTGGGGGATGGGGGAGATGAGGAAACTGGTGAAATCGACGTTGATGTCATGGTGTTGGAGGGTCCAAAGGTGCAAGATGAGGCATTCTTCCTCCAGTTGTCAGGTGGCTAGGTAGGATTTGGTGGTGGAGGCGGCCCAGGACTTGCAAGTCCTTGATGGAGTGGGGGGGGAGGGGGGAAGTTGAAGTGGTCAGCCACAGGGCAGTGGGGTTGTTCGGTGCATGTGTCCCAGAGATGTTCCACGAGTTGGCATCCTGTCTCTCCAATGTAGAAGAGGCCACCTTGAGAGCAACGGACACAGTAGATGAGGTGTGTGGATGTGCACTCAGTACCTGATCCTGTTTGACAATACATCTTACTGCTTTCAGTTTGTTACATGACACTAACAAAGTCATGCTCTTTAGAGAGACTAATAAGGGTACTGGCAGTTCAAGATAAAAGGGGATTTGAGGGATAAGCTGGTATAAATACCATAATCAGGTGCACTGTCCCAAATGTGTGCTCTCGCCCTGATGTCAAGATGGAAGGCATAGGTTAGAAAGTGGAGGAACTTTCTGAAAGGGAATGACCACAGTTAATTGCCATGGTTTAATATGACATCAAGTCACCAATGACATCAGATAAAGCAGTATGGTAGGTTTATAAAGAGCAGCAGTAAGAGATTACTCATCTTCATTGTGAGCATCAATGGTTTGGATATAAATCTGGAAGAAATGATGTCAAAATTTGTAGCTTATTCCAAAATAGAAGGAATGGCTAAATCTTTAGAATGAGGTTGCCCTGGAGAAGAGCCCTGGCATTAATCCCAGTTCAAGAGTCAACAGTTCCAGTGGCAGCCACATACACATGATGGAGTTAGGGACAGATGATTGTGCTAAGCCTAAATTCTGCAATTTCTGTCCTGACCCAGTGGCTAATCTTGCACCCCTCCAAGGTTTATTGAAATAATTCCACGAAGGCGAGTATCCCATTACCAACTCACCTTTTAATTACATGTGCATAGTACTTAACACTGGTCCAGCTAGCACAGAGCCAGCTCCTACAGTGAACAGAACCCCTGACACTCCTGTTTATTTTTTTATTAAAAAATTACAAAACATTTTACAAAAAAACAGTTAACATTTACAGCTGTATACAACAGCAATTTTACAAGGGAGAGGAGCAGCAAAGCCAGGCCCCAAACCCGACTGTTCAACCAGTTTACAGGGAGATGAGGACAAACCTCAAATCCCAGTTTCACATATGAAAAGACAGCGACAATGACATTTGTACATGAAACAATCCTGTTACATAGGAAAGTGCAGACAATACAGACCTAGCAAGCCCCCATCCCTCCCACCTTCCAGCCACTGAGACAGCCCGCCCCTATTCTGGCTCTCGGTCCACCCCATGCCCCTTCCAGTTCTCGGTCTGCCCTGACACACCTTTCGACCACCTCTAGGACAGCCCACCCCGGTACCTGCCCGGGGTGACAGCGCTGAGGACGGCTACCTGCCTTCTGGCTCTCGGTCTACCCCTACGTACCATTGGGCTCTCACCCACCCCGATGCGCTGTCCAGCCAGTGGGCTATCCTGACACACATTCCGGCCACCTCTAGGACAGCCCGTCCCCTTCACTGGGACAACAGCGTGCAGGGTAGCATACAATCCTTTCAGATCTCAGCCTGCCCTTACACTCCTTCTGGCTCTCAGCTACTCTGACACACCTTCCGACCACCTCTAGGACAGCCCCTCCCAATCACCCCTTCTCAGGATGACAATGCTCAGAACAGCCTACCCACTATCTCGCTCTCAGGGTAACTGGCTTCAGGGTAGCCTACCCTACCCTCCGGCAGTCAGGACAGCCTACCAACCTTCAGGTTCACAGGATGGCCTACCCACTCTCCGGCTCTCAGGGCGACAGCTTTCAGGACATCCCATGAGCCTCCCAGCTCACAGTAAGGCCTGCTAGACCCTGAGACACACAAGACAGTGCAGTTGATAGACCCAACAAACACCACAATACAGTTAATTACCAAAAAACACACAAAGTCCTTTCTGGTGCAGAGAGTCCAGATATAGAGTCCTCTAAATGTAGAGTCTATTCTCAGGAACAGACTCTACATTGAGGTGCATTGTCCAAAATGGAGTCCACTCCAAACTGTAGAGTCCACTCCTGAAGGCAGCAAATGCACACCCCACAGGTGTTCAGTTTCCATGGAGTCCTGGCCCAGCCTTGGAAAACCAGGCCCACTCACAGGAACAGTACATTGTACAGGTGCAGTTAACTCATAAGGGTTTGGTCCACTCCTGAAGGAAAGGTCTTCCCCCAAACTCCAGGATACATCAAGTGCTTACCTCCCAGCACACACACAGGTGTTCAATTTTCAGAGGCCCAGTCCCAGGGCTAGGCCTCCCCATAGGAACAGCTCCTCTGGTAAAATGTATGTCTTCCACAAGGGCTCAGTCCAAACACCAAAAACAGTGAAGATACACAAAAAAAAACAAAGAAATCTAGAGTCCAAGGGCTAAGCCCTACCACAAAATTAACATTGTCCTTTTCTCAAAAAAAGAAAGAAAGGAATAGCACACAGGCTGTAACCAGCCAGTGAAACAACAACCCCCTAATGAGAACTGAGTTACACCTGAAACACATTGTGTGCATCAGGAGTTCCTGAAGAAGGGCTCATGCCCGAAACGTCGATTCTCCTGTTCCTTGGATGCTGCCTGACCTGCTGAGCTTTTCCAGCAACACATTTTCAGCTCTGATCTCCAGCATCTGCAGTCCTCACTTTCTCCTGGCTAAATAATTCAGCCAGTTCAGGAATCAGGCTTCCCCCTCCAAACAAAAGGGAAACAGAAACTAATAGTAACACACTGACTATAGCACCAGCCAGCACCTACAGTGAACAGAACCCCTGACACTCCTGTTTATTTTTTGTGTTTTTTTTCCTTTTTTTTAAGTGCACGAATCTTTATTTAATTTCCACCACCAGAAAGATAGGAAAACATCCGGGTGGCCAGCGACAAGCAGTGCCCTTACATCAAAGGGCAATGCTGTGTGATCAAACAGTGAAGGGGAGGGTAGGAACTAAATCAAAATAGAGTTGGAGGGGGAAATAATTCACTCCACTCCCTGCGGTGCCCACCTCTCCCTGAACAAGACACTCCTGTTTATTTTTTAAAAAAATTTTCCTTCTCTTTTTTTTCTTCCTTTTTTTAAAAAATAACCCCCACACTACCGCCTAACTGCGGTGGTGCTTATTTTTTTCCCCAGCACCCATGGTGTGTGTGTGCAGGTGTGAGACACAGTGAGAGACACAAGGTGTATGAATCTTTATTCAATTTCCACCACCAGGAAGATAGGAAAACACCCGAGTGGCCAGTGACAAGCAGTGCCCTTCACATCAAACAGTGAAGGGGAGGGCAGGGACTAAATCAAAATAGAGTTGGAGGGGAAATAATGCACTCCACTCCCTGCGGCACCCACCTCTCCCTGAACAAGACACTCCTGTTTATATCTGTCAGCCAGGACTCCCTATTTGGATCAGGTTAACAGCCCCAATCACAGCACTCATATTCTATGATATCCACCTGGCTGACCTCATTCCAATCATTATATGTATCATTCATTAGACTGATTACTAAAAACCACACACAGTACTCCAGCTGAGGTGCAACTGGGATAAAGAATTTTAAATGTTAATGACCCTCAGAAAGAGAGAAACTTCCTCACCTTCATCCTAAACGGGAGACTCATTATTCTGAGACTATACCTTTAGTTCTGGATCCCTTCACAATAAATAAAAATTCTCTCAGCATCTACACTGTTAACCACCTCTGAATCTAGTAGGATCACTTATCAACTCCCAACTGACAAATCTCCTTTATCCTAGGAATCAATGTAGTGAACCTTCTTGAACCAGCTCCAAAACAAGTATGACAATTTGTTATGATCCCAGCTAACATTATGACTAGTCAAGTCAGATATGAAAATGAAATCTGGTCTGATAAATTATTTTCTTTTGAATTAAATGTGGCAATCTCCCACAGAAACGTGAGTGTACAAGACTGCAAATGTTGTTTTAACAATAAAACAGTAGTTTATTTCACAAAAGAAATAGAACTAACACAAAACAAACTAACCTACATGTAGTTTGAAAGATTTCAAAGTATAAGCAAAATAAAATTCCACGTACTTCCCAATATTATCACTTTACAGTTACTCAAAATCTCCAAATTCTGTCCTGACTAAATCTGTCGGTATGAATTAACGGCTTCATCTCAACTCCTGACCTGTGAGTTGTGAGAGCTTTTCCTTTGATCACTCCACAACTGAGCTCTTAGACTTTCTCAGTGTTTTAAAAATCTGCAGAATTCTAACCAAACATTCCTGGTCTGGACATTTAACAAGCTATACTCTTTTGCCGAGGTAACATTTCCTCAGCTGCTTTGAACCCTTTTCCTAGTAGATGCTAGACTTACTTTTGACCATAATCAGGTCTTCTTTGAACTGAACCTTTTTTTAAAAACAACTTGCTATCCCAGATGCTACTAAGGTCATGGTTTGATGTTTTCTTTCAAAACAATGTGCTCTCCTACACTCTGCTAAGCTCAAAGCTTGATGTTTTCTCTCTTCTGTAGTAAACCGCAGTATAAACAAAGTTCCATGAATACTCCAAGAGTCAAATACTAAGTTAAATCAGGCTTTTAGGATGATTGACTCAGTTAATTGTTAAATTATTTCACAAAAACAGGCCAACACTCATATGCCACTAGAATAAAAATCTCACACCTTCTTTGAAAGGAGGCCAAACTGTAAACAGGATGATGTGCAACCTCACTAATACCATGCACAGTTCTACTGTTATACTTCATCCTCCTTGCAATAAGGACCAACATTCCACTTACTGTCCAAATGACTTACTGTACCTAGAGTCATAGAGTCAGAGATGTACAGCATGGAAACAGACCCTTCGGTCCAATCCATCCATGCCAACCAGATATCCCAACCCAATCTAGTCCCAACTGCCAGCACCCAACCCATATCTCTCTAAGCCCTTCCTATTCATATACCCATCCAGATGCCTTTTAAATGTTGCAATCGTACCAGCCTCCACCACATCCTCTGGCAGCTGAATCCATACACGTACCACCCTCTGTGTGAAAAAGTTGTCCTTTAGGTCTCTTTTATAGCTTTCCCCTCTCATCCTAAACCTATGCCCTCTAGTTCTGGACTCCCCCATCCCAGGGAAAAGACCTTATCTATTTATCCTATCCACGCCTCTCATAATTGTGTAAACCTCTACAAGATCACCCCGCAGCCTCCGAAGTTCCATGGAAAACAGTCCCAGCCTGTTCAGCCATTGTCTATAGCTCAAATCCTCCAACCCCGGCAACATCCTTGTAAACCTTTTCTGAACCCTTTCAAGTTTCATAACATCCTTCTGATAGGAAGGAGACCAGAATTGCACGTAATATTCCAAAATTGGCCTAACCAATGTCCTGTACAGCCACGTGACCTCCCAACTCCTGTACTCAATACTCTGACCAATAAAGGAAAGCATACCAAACGCCTTCTTCACTATCCTATCTATCTGCAACTCTACTTTCAAGGAGCTATGAACCTGCACTCATAGGTCTCTTTGTTCAGCAACACTCCCCAGGACCTTACCATTAGTGTATAAATCCTGCTAAGATTTGCTTTCCCAAAATGCAGCACCTTGCATTTATCTGAATTAAACTCCATCTGCCACTCCTCAGCCCATTGGCCCATCTGATCAAGATCCTGCTGTAATCTGAAATAACCTTCTTCGCTGTCCACTACACCTCCAATTTTGGTGTCATCTGCAAACTTACTATCTACACGTCTTATGCTCACATCCAAATCATTTATATAAATGATGAAAAGTAGAGGACCCAGCACTGATCTTTGTGGCACTCCACTGGTCACAGGCCTCCAGTCTGAAAAGCAACCCTCCACCACCACCTTCTGTCTTCTACCTTTGAGCCAGTTCTGTATCCAAGTGGCTAGTCCTCCCTTTATTCCATGAGATCTAACCTTGCTAATCAGTCTCCCATGGGGAACCTTGTCGATCGCCTTACTGAAGTCCATGTAGATCATATCTACTCCTCTGCCCTCATCAATCTTCTTTGTTACTTCCTCAAAAAAATCAATCAAGTTTGTGAGACATGATTTCCCACGCACAAAGCCATCTTCACTTTCCCCAATCAGTCCTTGCCTTTCCAAATACATATACATCCTGTCCCTCAGGATTCCCTCCAACAACTTGCCCACCACTGATGCCAGGCTCACCGGTCTATAGTTCCCTGGCTTGTGCATACCACCTTTCTTAAACGGTGGCACCACATTAGCCAACCTCCAGTCTTCCAGCACCTCACCTGTGACTATCGATGATACAAATATCTCAGCAAGAGGCCCAGCAATCACTTCCCTAGCTTCCCACAGAGTTCAAGGATACACCTGACCAAGTCCTGGGGATATATCCACTTTTATGCTTTTCAAGACATCCAGCACATCCTCCTCTATAATATGGAAATTTTTCAAGATGTCACCATCATCTATTTCCCTACATTCTATGTCTTCCATGTCCTTTTCCACAGTAAACACTGATGGAAAATACTCATTTAGTATCTCCTCCATCTCCTGCGTCTCCACACAAAGGCCGCCTTGCTGATCCCTGAGGGGCCCTATTCTCTCCCTAGTTACCCTTTTGTCCTTAATGTATTAATGTCGTTAACTTTATTTGCCAAAGCTATCTCATGTCCCCTTTTTGCCCTCCTGATTTCCCTCTTAAGTATACTCCTTGTACCTTTACACTCTAAGGATTCACTCGATCTATCCTGTTTATACATGACATATGCTTTCTTCTTTTTCTTAACCAAACCCTCAATTTCTTTAGTCATCCAGCATTCCCTATACCTACCAGCCTTCCCTTTCACCCTGACAGGAATATACTTTCTCTGGGCTCTCATTACCTCATTTATGAAGGCTGCCTCCAATCAGCTTTTGAAAGTTCTTGCCTAATACCGTCAAAATTGGCCTTTCACTAATTTAGAACTTCAACTTTTAGATCTGGTCTATCCTTTACCATCACTATTTTAAAACTAATAGAATTATGGTCGCTGGCCCCAAAGTGCTCCCCCACTGACACCTCAGTCACCTGCCCTGCCTCATTTCCCAAGAGTAGGTCAAGTTTTGTACCTTCTCTAGTAGGTATATCCACAAACTAAATCAGAAAATTTTCTTGTACATGCTAAACAAATTCCTCTGCATCTAAAACCTTAACACTATGGCAGTCCCAGTCTATGTTTGGAAAGTTAAAATCCCCTACCATAACACCCTATTATTCTTACAGATAACTGAGATCTCCTTACAAATTTGTTTCTCAATTTCCCTCTGACATTAGGAAGTCCATAATACAATCCCAATAAGGTGATCAATCCCTTTCTTATTTCTCAGTTCCACCCAAATTATGTCCCTGGATGTATTTCCGGGAATATTCTCCTTCAGTACAGCTGTAATGCTATCCCTTATCAAAAACGCCACTCCCCTTCCTCTCTTGCCTCCCTTTCTGTCCTTCCTATAGCATTTGTATCCTGGAACATTAAGCCGCCAGTCCTGTCCATCCCTGAGCCACATGTCTGTAATTGCAGTCCCATTTTCCAAACCATGCCAAGTTCATCTGCCTTCCCTGTTTAATTTATCAGTCCTACCGTGGTCCCTGCCTGCCCAGTTTGACTCGCTTCTTTTCTCAACTGTACCAGTCTCAGGCTGATCCCTTTCCCAAGTCCCTCGGTCCCACCTTCCCCCAACCCCCACACCTGATTAGCTTAAATCCTCCCAAGCAGCTCTAGCAAATCTCCCTGCCAATATTAGTCCCCTTCCAATTCATCCTTCCTTCTTGTACAGGTCACTTCTACCCCAGTAGAGATTCCAATGATTTAAAAATGTGAATCCTTCTCCAATACACCAGATCCTCAGTCATGCATTCATCTGCTCTATCCTCCTGTTCCTACCCTCACTAGCTCATGGCACCAGGAATATTCCAGATTTTACTACTCTCGAGGACCTCCTTTTTAAATTCCTGCCTAATCTCTATATTCCCCCTTCAAAATCTCATCCTTTTCCCTTCCTATGTCGTTAGTTCCAATGTGTACAATTACCTCCTGCTGGGCCCCCTACCCTTGAGAACATTCTGTACCCTCTCTGAGGACTTCCTTGATCTTGGCATCAGGGAGGAAACACACCATTCTGATTTTTTGCTGCTAGCCACAGCCAAGGATGTGCCTTGCACTAGACAGTCCCCTAATACAATTGATCTCTTGGAACCCGATGTACCCCTCATTGCATTAGAGCCAGTCTCAATGCCAAAAACTTGGCTATTCATGTTACATTCCCCTGAGAATCCATCACTCCCTTACATTTTCCAAAACAGCATACCTGTTTGAAATGGGGATAGCCACAGAAGACTCCTGCACTACCTGCCTACCTCTCTTACCTTTCCTGGAGTTAACCAATCTATGTGACTATATCTGAGAATTTCCCCCTTTCCTATAACTGCCATCCATCACACCCCCTTGCTCTTGTAAATTCCTGCCTCTAACTGTCTCTCCAACCAAACCATTCGATCTGATAGGATTAACAACGAACAGCATTTATTGCAGATATAATCCTCAGTAACACGTAAACTCTCCCTAAGCTCCCACATCCGACAAGAAGAGCATATCACTCTAAGGGCAGTTTTGCTTCTCCCAGTCTGCAGACACAGAATATTCCTCTACAAAACACTGCTCCAGTCTAACTTAATCCTAATGCCTTATATTTTTAAGTTCAATCAAGAGACATATCTCAATAAATCATAATCAAGAAAGAACCCACTCTACTCACTTCTGCAGACCTACAGCAAGGCCCCAAGGCCACATTTAAAACTATTCACTTATCTGTCCCTGTGCTGTGACCTCTCCCAAACAGGTGCTTCCAAGATCAGTTGTGAATTTCACTGTTTGTTAATTTTCCCAGATGCACTCCAATGTCCAGCAGTACATGAATTCAACAGCAAAGGCAGTAACTGCACAGGTTCACTGCTGTGTCAGTTAGCAGTGTGGGTTTCTTTCTCTCTCTCTCTCCTGCACAGACCATGTGCTCCCTTTGTCTGTTCCTCTCCCTTTTAAAAGAAGTGCTATTGTTTTGACTTGCTTTTTTCCAATGTTCTAAAACAATGCAACAGCATATAAAACAGTAATTGCTGCTCCTGAAATTTGAGGCAATCACCTCCAACACCTAAAATATCTCAAAAAAAAGGAGCTGTTACAGCAGAATTTTTCCCATCCTCCATCTTGGATTACCCAGAATCTGAACTGCACACTAATATTATGTGAATCATGTACAAGGACATCTAAACCCTTCTGTATTTTTGTAATCCTTCTGTTTAAATAATACCCTGCTTTTCTATTGTTCCCATTGAAGCAGAAAGCATCCCATTTTCATACATGATATTCCAACTCACAAATTTTTGTCCACACAATAACTATCTGTATCCCTTTGCAGAATCTTTGTATCCTCCACAAAACTTGCTCTTCTGCTCATTTTGTATCATCAGCAAATTTGCCTACAGAATAGTCTGTCCCATCATCCAAGTCATTTACATTGATTCCAAGGAGTTGAGGTCATAGCACTGGACCAACACACTCCTCTAGTTAAAAATTAGCCACTTATCAAAATCCTCTGAATCCTTTTAGTTAGTCAATGTTCTACCATGCAAACATGTCACTCCCAGCACTTTGAGCTATATCTTGTGCAGTGGCCTTTTATGCAGCACCTTTTGGAAATCAAAATGCACCATATTGGGCGGCACAGTGATACAGTGGTTAGCATTGCTGCCTCACAGCGCCAGAGACCCGGGTTCAATTCCCGCCTCAGGCGACTGACTGTGTGCAGTTTGCACATTCTCCCCGTGTCTGCGTGGGCTTCCTCCGGGTGCTCCGGTTTCCTCCCACAGTCCAAAAATGTGCAGGTTAGGTGAATTGGCCATGCTAAATTGTCCTAAGTGTTAGGTGCAGGGGTAAATGTAGGGGAATGGGTCTGGGTGGGTGCGCTTTGGCGGGTCAGTGTGGACTTGTTGGGCTGAAGGGCCTGTTTCCACACAGTAAATAATCTAATCTAATCATATCTACTGTACTGAGCGCATGATGTATTTTTGCATCTTTCTTTATTAGAGAAGAGGACGTTCCCATCAAGAATGTGGCAAGTGGGAGCACTTTAACATAAATGGTGGGAGTTCACATGACAGAATTGGCCAGATAAAAAAAAAGGCAGTAGTGCAAGATCGGAATGCAAGTACTGTAGTGATAGCCAAAGCGTGACAGAAACACAATAAACAAACACGTTTAGCATCAAAAATGGTCAGGGTGCTACGAATGGCCCTGGAAGAGTGATAGTTTGTTGTCTCCCATGAATAGGATCAGCAAAATTACCGACATTATACGGCAATGGGGTTACAGTAATGGCCGTGCTATTACCCACACTGCACCGCGGGTGGGAATCCGGTCTGTCCTCGCTGCAGCATGAGGCCGCGCATGCTCCCTACATGAACCATTCCGGGGCGGAGACAAAAACAGAAATTGCTGGAAAAACTCAGCAGGTCTGGCAACATTTGTGAGGGAAAGCGGAGTTAACGTATCGAGTCCATTGATCTCAGACGGAGACAAACGGTTAGTAAACCCGGTACCGAGAACTCCGGACCAGCCAGGATTGCTAAAACAAACACCCTCCTCCTTTCACCTCCGACCCCGGGAAAGGAGCCGCAATTTAGATATAATTTTTTTTTCTGTAGTTTCCCTGCCCTGGAGGTGAACGGGGATGGGTCCCTACCCGCTGGGGTTACTGAGGTAAACGCGAGCCAGACTCCGTTATTGTACTCACAGAACCAGGGCGACTGGAAATTCAAATTTAAAATCTAACCGCCTCCAACCGCCGCGAGCGTTCAGCCTTTACCAAGATGGCGGCGGTCACGTGATGGGCAGGGCTCAGGTCAAACTGTATCCCTCTGGGTCCTTGAGAGAGACGGTCTCAGTAAGTTAGGCACCTGCTGGGGTTCCCTCGTTTTAGCTTCTGTACATATTCTCGCTATATGATTCCCTTTAGGTTCCTCCCTCTCTGGCTCCTGTAGCTGTTTCTCTCTCCTGCCCACATGTGGAATGAATTCCCTCACTTTGGCTCCTGTACATATTCTCACCCTCTGTATCCTGTAGGAGTTGCCTTCTGGTGATTCCCAAATTGACCTTGTGCTATTCCTCTGCGACCTCATTCAGAACGGCAGTAATTCCATACATATGAGTTGAAAATAACTGCCTCTCCAGCAGCTCTCTAACTTACCAGACTGTTCAGTTGACAGCTGCTGCTGCTGCACAGTAATCTCATCCAAATGAACACTGAGAAGGCCTAAGCATACGCTATTCCCTAGCCATCAATATTATCCTTTTCCCCTTACTACTGTCTTGAGGCTAAAGCTGTTTGCCACTTTAGTGTCATATTTGATGCCAGGATGAGCATTCCATTATTTCTGCCTGTCACCACTGTGACCCATACCCATTTCCTCACGTATTATACGGCATTCATCAAAAGTTCATTGAAGCCCAAATTTACAACATCACCCTTCTCAATTTCTCTCAAGGTATGGAGGGATTTCTTATGAGGAAGGATTGAATAGATTGGGCCTGATCTCATTGAAAACTGCAAGCTTCTTAAGGGCTTAACAAGTTAAATGTAGAAAGGTTGTTTCCTTGTTTACAGAGACTTTAGGACCAGAGAGCATTATCCCATAGAAAGGCATCACCCATAAGATAAAGACGAGGAGGAATTGGTGAATCTGATGAGCCTGTGTTGTTAAATGCATTGAAGGCTGAGATATATGGACTGAGATAGATTTCAATCATCATAGGTTATGTGGAAAAGTAAGGGGTGAAGTTGAGGGTCCAGCAATTTCTGTTTTTGTTGAAGATTATTAGATCAGCATGATCAAATTGAATGGGCCAAATGCCTCACTTCTACTCCTAAATCTTAGAGTCTTCAATAAAATTGTATTGATGTGCATTTATTAACTCCTATTCCACCAAGTACCAATCAACTTTATCCTAGGTTAATTCTCTAAATGTTATCCGATCAGTGTGTCAGCTTGACTGAGCTTCACTATCATATTTATCCCATCTCTTGTTTGAACGGGGTGACATTTTCAGTCTTGTGGCACCACCTCCATATGTAAGGAAAATAGTGGCTAAGGAACCTGCATTTTCCACCTGTACTTCCTTCAGCAACTCTTTCAAGATGGGGTGACTTTTTGACATTGACAATTGCTGGGTGTTTAGGTCCCTCCTGTCTCTTGTCCCAGAGCTCTAATCACAGCAAACCAATGTGTTCTGTAGTATTTACTTTAAATAACTTTATATCCTTTCTTTCCCTCCTGTGATGAGTGACTGGAGGTCATTGAGCTTAACAGATGAATTGGAAACAGGAGTTGCCATTCAGCCCCACCGTCTGATAAGAAAATGGCTGATCTGACTGTCACCTGAACTCCACTTTCCTGTCTCTGCCTGTGGATAGGTGATTTCACGAAGGGGGCACATTTTTAAGGTAAGAAGAGACAGTTTTAAAAAGCCATGTCGGGCAATTTTTTACACAGGCAGTAGTTCACATGTGGAATGAACTTCCTGATGAAGTGGTGGATGTGGGTACAATTACAACATTTAAAAGACATTTGGATAGGTACGTGAATAGGAATGATTTGGAAGGATATGGGCCGAGAGCAGGCGGGTGGGACTAGTTTAGTTTGGGATTATATTTAGTATAGACTGGTTGGACCAAAAGGTCTGTTTCCATGTTCTATGACTTTATGACTCTATGGCTCGACTCTTTTGTTGGTGAACAATTTATCCTGCACTACCTTTTAAGGAAAAATCAATGATCTTACCTGCACTGCTCTCTGGAGAAAAGAGCCTGAGAGAAAATACTGCTACTCATCTCTGTCTTAAATCAGAGTTGCCTTGTTTTTAAACTGTGACTGTAGTTCTTCTCTTCCCCCACCAGGGGAAACATCCTCACAGCAATCAAAAGTCTGTCTACTCTCAATGCACACTCTTTCATACATGCGTGCAAACACGCATTCGGCATTGAATATATTCAGTGTTTTCCCAAGGAGAGAATTCTAGAGGCTAATGACCCTCTGAGAGAAAAAACTAATTCTCCTTACTCAGTCTGCAATGGGAAATCCCAAATTTTTCAACTATCTCCCCTAGTTCTAAATTCTACCCTCCCCGAAGGGGAAATATCCTTCAGCATCCACCCTCTCTAGTCCCCTGAGGAACTTTAATCTTTCAATAAGATCACCTCTCATTCTTCTAAACTCCAACTGATACAGGGAGGAGAAAGTGAGGACTACAGATGCTGGAGATCAGAGTCTAGAGGAACCCCTGATGAAGGGCCTATGCCCGAAACGTCGATTCCCCTGCTCCTCAGATGCTGCCTGGCCTGCTGTGCTTTTCCAGCCCCACACTCTCGACTCCAATTGATACAGATTCATTCTACCCATCCTTTTCTCATAGATATTACCCTTCAGCCCAGGAATTAATCGAGTGAACCTCCTTGAAACTTGTGGAATGCGATATGTTCTTGAATAAGGAGACCAGAACTGTACACAGTACTCCAAATGTGGTCATAGCAATGCTTGGTATTACTGTAGCAGACCATCTTTACTTCTATATTGAATTCCCCCTGTAATAAGCAACAATATCTATTTGCCTTTTGCTGTACCTACATACTAACTTACAGTGATTCATGTACCAGGACACTCAAATCCTTCTGCACAATTTCTCTCTCTAAATACCATGCTGCTTTCCTATTCTTGCTGCCAAAGTGGACAAGTTCACATTTCCTGATGTTATACTCCATTTGGCAATTTTTTTTGCCCACTCACCACCAATTGACATTCCTTTGCAAATAACTTACTTTCCTCCCTGTCTGTATGTTATCAGCAAATTTAACAGCCATGCTTTTGGATCCTTCAACCAAGACCATGTTAACTTTGTTCCTGTCTGCAAGGATTGAGCTCTCCCCGCCAAGCAACTGCAGTATCATTTTATTTTGGAATTCCAGCGTCAGTATTATTTTGCTCCCATTGCCACCTTAAGATCGTTCCAATAACTGAAGGTCTTTATTGATTCAGGGAGACTAAACCTGCTGCCTTGAGTGGAAAGGAAGCAACATTGTACAACTGTCAAGAAGATATTTCACTTCTGACATAATGTACAAAGCTAGGCAAAGTATGAGGATCTGTAATGTGTATGATGAAGTACTCCCAGTTGTATCTTCAATCTCATGATGGGTAGATGGCTGTGTGCTCGACGTGGAAATGAATGACAGACAATAAATGCAACCAAAGGACATGAACAGTGTCAGATCCATTATTAAACTGACACTTGTGTTTTATTTATTATAGATCCTTGAGGAGTCGGTGTGAGTACTATTTTAGCAATGGCAATAGACAGGCAATCCATTTTTAAAATGATTGATCCAATAGCAGCAACTGAAGCCTTTGAGAATGATTTAACTCCTGCTGTCTGTCGCTGCCAATACCTGCGTTCTGTCTATGCCAAAACCTGCACATCCCCGTTACACTCGGAAATCCACCTACGTGTCCACACTGGAGAGAAGCCCTTTTAATGCCCTGTGTGTGAAAGGACATTTGGAGGCTACCATAACCTTAGATGCCATCAACTGATTCACACCGCAGAGAAACAGTTTCCATGCCCAGTGTGTGACCGAAGGTTTCACACATCCAGCCACCTGGAAACCCATCAATAAATTCATCTTGAATGCTGGTGCTTTGAATGTAGTGAATGTAAGAAGGAATTTTATACAATCAGTTGCCTGACAGTCCACCAGCGATTTCACACTGGAGAGAAACCCTACAAATGCCCCAAGTGTCAGAAGTGATTATACACAGCATGCAAACACCAGAGAACTCTCACTCGTGAGAAGCCCTAAGAATGCACTGGATGTGAAAAGAGGTTTTATCAAATCACTGAGCTGATACAGGAGGCAATGGCCTAGGGGTATTATTGCTGGACTGTCGATTCAGAGACCCACACTATATTCTGGGGACCAAGGTTCAAATCCGCAATGGCAGATGGTAGAATTTGAATTCAAGAATTATCTGGGATTGAGAGTCTAATGATGATCATGAAACCACTGTCAATTGTCAGAAAAACCCATCTGGTTCACTAAACTGCCATCCTTACCTGGTCTGGCTTATCTGTTACTCCAGACCCATGGCAATGTGGTTGACTCTTACCTGTCCTCTGGGATGGGCGTAGCCAGCCACACCCTCATCTTGTGATTTGAATAAATAAAACACAGCACCAGGGAAAGGCAGTTTTTGTGCAACAAGTGCAAAAAGCAATGAGCACAGTGCACCACGAAGTCACGCTGCAAATCAACCATTTGAATGTTGCGAGTGTAAGAAACAATTTTGCTCAGCCAATGAGCTGACAAACCACTAGTGAATCCACACTAGGTTTGAATGCAATACACGCAGAAAAGCTTTTGTCCAGTCCTTTCACCTAAAGAAACACATGATTACTCACACTGGGGAGACACTCTTTGAGTGTAGCCAGTGTCAAAAGTGATTTTATGCAGCTCGTGAGTAGGAAAATCTTCAACGATCTTACACTGGCAAGAGATTGGTTGAATGTAGTTTGTGCACATAATCCTTTACACAGCTAACTTAATTTAAGAATCAAGAGTGTAGTCGCACACAGAAGAGAGACCATTTGAATACAGCGTGTGAGTGTGTGCAGAAGCCTTTATACAATCCAGTCATCTCAATAAGGACCAATATCCCCACACTTGAAGGAAAATTACATATTCAACATTTTAAATTTACAGAGCCACTCTTGCAGTTTGCTTGTTTGTCACATTTCAGACAATGGTAGAGCCCTGGAATGTGTTATAGAACAAAGAGATCAAGGGGTATAGGCTCATAGCTCCTTGAAAGTGGAGTCATGGAGAGACAGAGTGGTGAAGAAGGCTTTAGGCTTGCTTGCTTTCATCAGTCAGAGCATTGAGTATGGGAGTTGGGACATCTTGTTGCAGCTGTACAAGAAGTTGGTGAGGCCACATTTGGAATACTGCATGCAGTTCTGGTCACCCTACCATAGAAAGATTATTACTAAACTAGGATGCTACCTGAACTGGAAGGTTTGAATTATAAGGAGAGGCTGGATAGGCTGGGACTTTTCTCCTCTGGAGTGTAGGAGACTGAGGAGTGACCTCATGGAGGTCTATAACATCATGAGAGGCAGAGATAAGCTAGATAGCCAACAGCTTTTCCAGATGGTAATGGCATCTAAAACTAGAGGGCATGGGTTTCAGGTGAGAGGTCTGGGGGCAGTTTTTTCACACAGAGGATGGTGAGTGTCTGGAACAGGCTGCCAGAGGTTATGGTGGAAGAAAGTACAAATTTGTCATTGAAGAAACATTTGGACAGGTACATGGATGGGATAGGTCTGTAGGGATGTGGACCAAACGCAGGCAAATGGGACTAGATTAATTGTGAAAACTGGGAAGCATGGACAAGTTGGGCTGAAGACCCTGTTTCCATGCTGTAAACCTGAATGGAAATAGTTTCCAGAGGAGGAGGTGAAGACTGGTGAAATTACAACATGAAGGCATCGGGATGGGTATATGGAGGGTTTAGAGGGATATGGGCCATATGTTGGTAAATAGGACTAGGTTAATTTAGGATATCTGGTCAGCGTGGACGGGTTGGACCGAAGGGTCTGTTTCCGTGCTGCATATCTCTATGACTCTATTACTGTGGGAAATACCTTAATATGAATTCCCGATCTTAATTTCACATTTTAATTTCTGCCAAGCTCCATTTTATTTTGTTCATTCACAGAATGAGAATGCCATTGGCTGGGCCAACATTTATTGCCCATCTCTAACTATGTTTAAGGAATTGGCGGTGAGCTGCCAACTTGAACTCCCGGAGTGTGTGTGGTGTAAGAACACCCATAGCGCTGCTCAGAAGGGAGTCCCAGGGATTTGAGCCAATGACTGTGACTGCTTCCTCAGCTTTTGTACCCAAAGTTACCAAGGAAGTCCAATTTTCTGACTACTAGCTTTACTACATAACTATAAATAAGGCCAAAACATAATCACTAGACTTTAAGAAGGAACTGCAAGTGATGCCTATACCCCTTTCTTTGAATGTGCATGACCCCTAACCCGCTTTACACAATGGTAGAGCCTAGTACTGGTTTCTCTTGTTCAGTGTGTACATTTGAATTCTTACTCAGGTCATACATTTCACTTTGAGTCAGTTGTGTTAATCTTTCAGGTGAGAATTCCATTTATTTCTCTCCTTGTGTCACATTTTGCATTCTATTAGGGTATTTCACAGTTAGAAATATCTTGCCTTTCTGAAATGTAAATAGTTGCTTGCAGTACAGAACTTGAATGTTGTTGAAAATGAAGACAGCAATGGAAGCGTTTCATCTTGCATTCTTAGAGTCATACAGCACAGAAACAGACCCTTCAATCAAACCAGTCCATGCCAACCATAATCCCGAAATAAACTAGTCCCACCTGCCTGCACTTGGCCCATATCCCTCCAAATCTTTCTTATTCATGTACATTATCCAAATGTCTTTGAAACATTGTAACTGTACCCAAACTCACCACTTCCTCAGCACACATGCAAGAACAACATTTTATACTGCATGAGAAAATGCTGTTGATAGGTCAAGACATTGCCACAACAATTGGACCAGGGAAATATTGTTCCCCACACTTTTGATTAGTTTGATAACGTTCGTAATGCTAGGACATAGTCCTTTATCCTGCAGAGGATGTCCTGCATATGTAGTATCACAAAGCTAGGTCCTTTTTTTTTTCTAAAAGCTGTTCCTTGGCTCAAGGAGGTTCTGTCCTTGATCTTTTTCAGAGGGGTAATAAACCAGGCCCGGCTCCGACCAGTCTGATTTGGTACAGATATGAAAAAGGATTTTGAGAGGCCTTTTGTTTATATGTAAACAGATAAGACTTCAGGCCAAAGTGGTCATTGTGACCTGTATAATGAAAGGTGCATGGTCAGCTCTTTAGCTGAGCAGTTTAGTTCAGTCCTGAACTGGTGAGGAGTTCAACAGTGAGCTGTGTGGAAACACTCTCTCTCTCTCTTTCTGCCCTTCAACTTCAATCTGTAAACATGTGTTCATTTATACTGGGTTTTAAAGGGAGTTTGCTTATTGGAACTGTTCTGTATGTTCAGAACAGCATAATTAAGTCCAGTTTGGATACAGAGAGTTCTGCAGGGGTTCCTTATTCTGTTCTTCATGTTTCATTGTGTAATTTTGTTAATAAAGTTTTTTTGTCTGTTTTAAACCTGGTAGTCAACCTCGCTAACTTACTCCAGGTAATTTTCACTGTACACTTAGCGAAACAAATTGTAAAGTTATGGTCTGGGCTGCCTGCTTAAGAATGTCTTGATTGGTCTGGCCTAGTCCATAACAATAGCTTCTAACATGCTTAAGTGTGCCACTCAGCCAGCCACACTGATGTGAACAATTTGTTGTTTCTACAATTCTTAGAAGACTGGATTATTCATCAAATACTGTCTAATGACAGAATCATGACTCTACGTTCTGAATTTTGAAAGCTCAGGCTGGTTAAGTATGATCAGTACAATGTGTATTGCTCACAACCAATGGGAAGACTTGCTTGATAGGATCTCTCAGTTATTCAGATGCAGTGTCCTGTCCTTAACTGGGAAGTACAGTATATTCAAGCATTGTGCCTTTTTTGAATTATATAAAAGCATAACAGATTGTACATAAATGCTGCTTGGCAATTCATGAACTAATCAGTCGCCTTGCAAACCAATCATCAGTTGTCACTTCCTTTAAAATTTGGCATTCTTACGTCTGTTCGGATGAGTGTGAGGGGAAAGGCTTTGACAGCATGTGGTAAAATTAGTAATAGTTGTCATATTAAACTTGCTGCTCTGAACCATGTTAACCCTGTAACATTACCCCAGATCCATCTGCAGCTATATGTTGTTGTAATTTAAAATAAAATTATTCTTTCCAAGTCAGATATGATTTTGTGTTTACTGAGCACATTTTTTTGCTGTTCACTCTTTTATCAATTTCTAATTCATTCTCAGGACTTGTGCAACTTGTTTTGGAAAATATAGAGTAATTCAGAAATCTGGTCAATGTAACTGAAATGACAAGACCTGATGGATTAATTGAAAACTGTAAACCCATTGAAAGTCCAAAAATATGTAGAGAAGAATATTATGGACTGTTGAATAATTCTATCTTATTCTGACCCATTACATTGATACATTCGTGTTTATGGAATGACCTCTGGCGCTGTGAGGCAGCAGTGCTAACCACTGTGCCACCGTGCCGCCCACTCAATATTATGGACTGTTGAATAATTCTATCTTATTCTGACCCATTACATTGATACATTCGTGTTTATGGAATGACCTGCTGCTGTTTATCTATTAACTCTTTGCTTGGGATGAAGTGGAAGGTGAATGAGGGAAAGTTAGAGAGGAGGAGAGCCTGGCATGGACAACACTGAGTTTGAAGGTGAGAGAGGCATGCATGAGAGCTTCAGCATCAGCCACTTACATATCAATTCTAGACTTCACCATCCTAATGTATGCATGGCTGGTCATCCTTAATATGCCCTCTGCAAAATTGACATCCAAAACATACCTTATGTTTCTTAACTTGCAGCAAATCCCGTTCCCCTTTCAAGCCTTCACTCGCTGATTGACATTGGGCCCCAGATAAGCAGTGTCCTGATTTTGTTTTAAAATTCTCCTCCTTGTTTTCAAATCCCTCGATGGTCTCACCCCTCCCTATCTCTGTAACTCCTCCAGTCCCACAACCAGTGGGATCTCTGCAAACCTCCAACTCTTGTGCCTTCCCAATAATAATAGCTCCAACAGTGGTGGCCATGTATACAGTTGCCTGACCTCCAGGCTAGCCCTTTTCTAGACAGCTTTAGTCGCTTTCTTTTTTCAACACACTCCTTAAACCTGTGTGCCCAAGCTTTTGGCATCTGACCTCCTAGCTCCTCTGTGCCTCAGTGCTGTACTTTGTTTTAAAGTACTTCTGTAAAGTGTATTGAGAATATTCTACCATCTATTTACCCACCTTTTACCCCAATGTCCCTTAATCCTTTTGACTAGCATAAAGCTCACAGTCTTAGTTTTAAAGTTAACAAATTACTTCACATCAAAGCTCAAATGGCAACTGCTTTGTTCCGGAATGGTCTGGCACTGACTTTTATACTATGTCCATCGCCAAGTTCTAAAGTCATTCCTCCCAATCCACCTGCTGTGTCCCCAAGGATATCTTAAAAACTTTGGTCAAATCACCGCTTCAACTTACACATTCCAGGGAATGAAATCCTAGTTTGTTGAATCACTCGGGTTAATTTAACTTTTTGCTGGTGTCCAAGGATCATTCCAATGAACCTTACCCTGAACTTCCTCTCAGCCTATAATTCCTTTCTGAGATGGTGTTTACAGAACTAACACAGTATTCTAGTAATGATCTAATCAAACTTGTAACAAGTCGTTAAACTTCCAAGCATTTATACAAGGCAGAGCTTTCAAAGTGGAACTCGGGACCCTAAGTGGGATCAGCCAGACGGAAAATCTCCCACATTGAAATTATAAAATAAATTTTCCAAACTGAGTGTTTCCTAAAAGAAGCCTCATAAACTAAAACAAAACTGCCTTCTAACTGAAGCCTGATGCACTACACTGTTTATACAATCATACAGTGTTAGAGATGTACTGCACAGAAACAGACCTTTCAGTCCAATTCATCCATGCTAACCATGATAGGATCTAGATCCTAAACTGATTTAGTCCCATTTTCTAGCATTTGGCCCATATTACTTCATTCATATATACCTTTTCAGATGCCTTTTAAATGTTGTAATTGTACCAGCTTCCAACACTTCCTCTGGCAGCTCATTCCATACACAAACCACCCTTTATGTGAATAAGGTGCCCATGAGGTCCCTTTTTAAATCTTTCCTCTCTCACCCTACACCTATGCCATTTTAGTTTTGAACTCCTCCACCCTGGGGAAATGATCTTGTCTGATCACCCTATCCATGCCCTTCATGATTTTATAAACCTCTATAACGTCACTCCTCAGCCTCGTAAAGTCCAGGGAAAATAGCTCCAGGCTATTCAGCCTATCCCTATAAGTTTCATGTTCGCTCATTAAAACTCTCCCAAAGAAAACAAATTCTCAATAGCATTCAAGAACAAATTCATACAAATTATCATGTTTGTAGCAATACTTGGAGGTTAATTATTAAATCATTCCATACTTTCACTAGTCACCAGCTAGCATTTTGAAAAAGACACATGCCACTAACTCAAAATCCAATATAAATGATATTAAACTACAGGTGAATCACACCTTACATCTTAATGGAGATAAAATTGTTTGAGCTACATCACAGTTTTGAGTCAAAGTATGTTAATGATGATGCAAAGCAACGGCAGAGAAGGAATGAAAAGAGATCCTGGATCCCACTACCTCATGGGACCCTGGGTGCAAAGATCAGCAGGTTAACCCATGACAGAAATACGCACCTGAGTAGATGCCTTCCTTGAATGGTCAGCTGATGACACTCCAGTGGACTACCAACTGGCCAGGGAGTATTGGAAGAGGAGGAGAAAGAAAATGATCATGCTGTATGACTCTATGACTATGATTCTATGAAGAAGCAAAAACATAACTCTGCATTTGGACACTTGAGGCTAGTTCACAAGAGAATTCTGTTTGTACTTTAGTCTAAGTGGAGTTTAACATGGCAAAGTTCAAGAGCATGATCTTGTTTGCACTCAGGCAAAGCCTGTCCTCACTCTGCCCTGCGGCAGTAGATCTGCTTGTGGAATGTGACAGATTTCACAGACAAAGAGCTTTAATGAAGTGGGCTCATTGCCCTTCACTGAGGTTCAAGGGGAAAATTTAACTATTGGTGTGAAAAGAGATACATTTTTTACTTGCAAGAACACCAAATTTAAAAAGGGAACAACAATTTATATTGCATCAGTAAAGGGTGCCGATTGATTGGAAACTTGACTCTGATTGGCCAAATTGTTGCTATGGAGTGTGTACCAGGGAACGATTGTCTCTCATGCATTTGTTTAATTCAAAGAAGCATCAATTTCTGGGCGTTCCTTTTTCCTGCGGAGGACAGGTCTTCTTGAAAATCGTGGGCCCAATGTGGCAGTTTTCTACCTGCTATTCTCCTCCTTTTCCTCCTCTTTGGGAACTAGATCTTCTTTGTGCTGTCACTGCTTATTCTTCTGTGTATACGACAGTCCAAAGATAGAAATGATGGCACTCATGCCTGGGAGTGAGTGAAATGGCATGAACATTAAAACCAGAATTGAGAATGTTGTTTAAATGCAATGCAAGGTGCCACACACACACTCACTGAACTTGCTAACGTAACGCCCCTAATTAAGGGAAGGAGGCAGAAGATGGGAAATTATAAATCGGTTTGCCTGACCTCAGTCATTGGTAGGGTTTTACAGTATTATTAAGAATAAGATTGCAGAGTACTTGGAAGTGCATGGTAAAATAGGGATGAGTGAACGCAGATTTGTCAAGGGGAGGTCGTGCCGGACAAATCTCTTAATTGGATTTGGATTTCAAGAAGGCCTCTAACAAGGTGCCGCACAGGAGGCCACTAAATAAGATAAGAGCACACGCTGTTAGGGGCAAGGAACGAGCTTGGACAGACAGTTGTCAAACTGACAGAAGTGGAGATAAAGGGGTCTTTTTCGGAATGCTAGCTGGTGACTAGTGGAGGTCCAGATGAGTCAGTGTTGGGACCACAACTGTTCAGATTATACATTAACAAGCTGGACAAAGGAACTTGAGGACATTGTTCCTAAGTTTGCAGGTGACACAAAAATAGGTGGAAGGACAAATAGTATTCAGAGTGCTTGGAGTCTGCAGATGGACTTGGACAGGATAGGAGAGTGGACAAAGAAGTGGCAGATGGAATACAACGTGGGAACATGTGAGTAAACGTTATGCACTTTAGTTGGAAGAATAGAGGCGTATACTATTTTCTAAATGGGGAAAGGCTTTGGAAATCTGAAGCTCAAAGGGACTAGGAAGTCCTAGTTCAGGATTCTCTTAAAGTTAACAGTCAGACTCAGTTGGCAGTTAGGAAAGCAAATGCAATGTTGGCATTAATCTCAAGAGGACTAGAGTACAAGAGCAGGGATGTATTGTTGAGGCTTTCAGCAGACTACATTTGGAACATTGTGAGCAGTTTTGGCCCTGTATTTAGGGAAGGATGTGCTGGCATTGGAAGGGGTTACAGAGAAGGTTTACAAGAATGATCCCAGGCATGAAGGGCTTGTTTATATGAGGACTCTGTACTCAGTGGAGTTTAGAAGGATGAGGGAGGAATCTGAAACTTACAGAATACTGAGGGGCCTGGATAGAGTGAACATGGAGAAGATGTTTCCACTCGTGGAGAGACTAGGATCCGAGGGCAGAGCCTCAGAATGAAAGGACGACTCTTTCGAACTGAAATGAGGAAGAATTTCTTTAGCCAGAGGGTGGCGAATCTGTGGAACTCATTGCTGCAAGAGGCTGTGGAGGCCAAGTCAATGAGTTTAAGTCATTTAAGACAGAAATAGATAGGTTCTTGATTGGGAAGGGAATTAGGGGTTGGGGGGGAGAAGGCAAGATCATAGGTACAGAAGCATCAGCCATGATCAAATGGCAGAGCAGATGCAATGGTGTGAATGGCCTAAGTCAGCTATATGTTATGATCTCATGATCAACAGCCAGCAAACAAATCAGCAACTAATTGGAAAGTGAGTGATTATATGTAAATACAAATCAGAAGCAGGAGTGAGCCATTCAGACCCTTGGGACTGCTGCACTATGCCAGAAGACCATGGCTGATCTCCAGCTCCAACTCCACCTTTCTGCCAGTCTTCCACATCTCTTGACTTAGTCAAGAATTTCAGCCCTAAACATGACCCAGCTTCCACCGTTCTCTGGGAACGAGCGTTTCACAGACTCAACCCAATGTTTTCCACCCTCGACTGGCTCCCAGTTTAGGAAAGTTAGGTAAAGCTGATTGGCTGGGCTCCACCAAAGGCTGAAGATTTTGCTGATAAAATAGAACAGGCCTCTCTTTGGCCTCTCATCATCTAATGGGTGGCTGGCCACTTGTGTGGTTTCAGTGGCTTAATGAACAACATCCTCTGGGGTGAAGAGATATGCTGATTCACAGCTCCTCCACCTTCTGTTTCAATGGTTTTGTCCAAGCATTAAAAAAAATGCTCGGCTGAGCTGCAAATGATTAATCTACTTAACTCCATGTTTATACAACTGATAGTGGAATGCGAGCTTTGTTTGATTGACAAAACTAATTTTGCATTTTCAATGCCTGTCTGTTTATACAAGGTTAAAGATCTTAAGCAGATAGAATGTCTATTTTAAATTGACACAACAAGTGGCAGTGTTTGATTGATAGCATCACGAGGAGATAAGAGGCAACATATATTTCAATTACAATATTAAATGGGACCAGGGCTCTCCCCAATAGCTCAACTACTCTGAGTGGGACCAAAATTGACTCAAATTGATCAAAATTACAGGAAGTCTGAATTGCTTTTGTAATACTTTTTCATGGGACTTGCTAGACAAGTATTTATTGCCCATCCCTAACTACCCAGAGGACAGTTAAGAGTCAACCACATTTTCTGTAGATCTCGACTCACGTGTAGACTAGATTGACAAGGACGACAGTTTTCATTATGTAAGCGACGTTAGTGAAGTTGGGTTTTTACAACAATCAGCAGAGGCTACATTGTTATAAATAACATATAAAGAAAGAGCAGGAGTGGGCCAGTCCGTCCTTCATGTCTACTTCACCATTCATTATGATCATCCAATTCAATAGTCTGTTCCCACTTTTCCCCCTATCTTTTGATCCTTTTTGCTCCAAGTGCTACATTCAACTCCTTGTTGAAATTGTATAATGTTTTGGCAACAATGAAACATGGCACATGCTAATGGCTTTCTTCCAAACCCTATAATCGTTGGAGTTTTAAATAAAACACTGCAATTAGGCCTGCGTTTTATTCCAGATTACACTGCACGTGGGCCCATACCTAAACCCTTACCCCACAGTAGAGAAAACTGACAAAAATGGGAATGAGGTGGAAGTTGGCATAAATCCATTGTTTATAAAAGCTTTCCAACTTGGTGAAAATCTGGGCTTGGACATGGCATGTGTGACTGCCACGAGTGTTCCTGAGTGTTGACCCATGAACATCAAATAAACATGCACGCAGTAAGTGCAGATCAAACTTTGTGGGTGCTTTTATTTGAAGGAATTAAAATTGTGATTTATTGCATATGGAATTCTGCCTATTGATTTATATTCAAGTAGAAAAGATTGACAATAACAACAATTTATCACCTACAGTCACACAAGCACATTACAAACACCATCTTCAAATATCACACCTTGTAGACAATGATAATAACCGAAACTAATCTTTCAAAAGTTTTATTAATATATATCTTTGCAGTTTGACATTTGTGCAATGAAATTCTGCTACGAATACTGTACAGAAGCAGGGAGTTCAGAGCTCTGCTTATTATTCATTCTCTATATAATTCTACATTGTATTCCCTTCAAACTATACAATTACTTACATCCCCAACCCAATAGGTCATTTACATTGAGTTCCAGTTGGGTACTAAAACATGCATAGATTTATAATATACAGTCTGAGATTGCAAGTGATTCTCATGCATTTTGTAAATTATTACAACATGATTTTCAAGCTACATGATGTTTGCAGCAAAAATAAAGCACTACAGGCCCTGGACTGGAATTATTTATAGCACTTCAACTTTATACAAGTTTGTTCCAATGGACATGAGCAAGCAGCCTGGTACTAGTGACATGTCAAGGCAGGATCAGGATCTTTGAAGCATAATTCCCAAGAGTTGGGTCACTATAGGCACTGGAGTGTGAATATTGGTGTGATAAAGCGGAAAAAGGAAAGGACCTCCCTACCTGACAGCCCCATCCTCTACCCTCACCAACAAAACATAGCTTCTCATTCGAGAATATAGTGGTGTAGGTAGCAACATCCAGTCAACTGCCCACTGCACAAAGGTATACACGCTCAAACCTGTTTAGTGCTCATTTCGCCAACGTTCATAGTTTTGATTGTTTTGTAGCTGTTCACTACTTTTTCTGAGCCCTGTGTTGCACATTGTCACATTTATTATGGTAAGAAAGATATAGGGATGGAATAGCATGAGATACTATGCATTGGCATGAGATGGGACGGTAATTTATGGTATGGGATCAGATTGTAATGTATCGTATGCAATGGGATGAGATTGTAATGTATGGCATGGAATGGGATAGTAATTTATGGTAAGGGATAGGATTGTAATGTATCATATGGAATGGAATGAGATTGTAATGTATAGCATGGAATGGGATGAGACTGTAATGTATAGCATGGGTTGAGAGTGTAATCTAGCGTATGGATGCTACAATGTCGGATGGTCTGGTAAGGTATGTTACTGATACAATAGTTACTGATTACAATATTGCCTTTGTGGCCTCTCTTACAGCACCTTGCATAAAATTGAAGCTCATTAAAACTCTAGTTTGTATCCCAACTCATACTAAACCCCATTCACGTATCACTATCACATGGACCTGCACTGGTTCCTGGCCCAACATGATTTTAGCATCCTCACCCTTGTTTCCCTCACCCTCTATTTCTCCCCGTTCCTCCAGCTGGAACATCTTCCAGCTTTACAAGCTTCCAGATCTCAGTGTTCCTTTAATTATGTCCCTTTTACTCATCATCCCATCATTGATGACCATGTCTTCAGTGACTTGGGATTTATCCTCTGGGATTTATACCTCCTGAAACAAGCTTTTGGTCGGCTGTCCTAATTTCACCTGTGGCTCAGTGTTATATTTTGAGAGTCAGCATTGCGCAGCACTTTAGATGCTACATAAATGCATGTTGGAGTTGTTGTATGTTATTGGCTGCAGCAAATATGCTTCCAAATTGCTTGCAGTATGTGTCAGTCTGATACAAAGCACACAGAAGAACTGCACTTAACCGACGTGTTTATTCAAATTCAATTGATGGTTTTGCAAAATGCACCAGGATACAATTGTGGGACTTAAGAGAGGCCATAGGCTCCATTCACCAATTGCATTTCATAACTGAGTATTGTCTTGCAATAACAACAGATCTACTCAATGGTTTCCAATAGCATCAGCAGCTATGAGTCCCAACAGGGTTTCAGGGAGGACAAAGTGAGGATTGCAGATGCTGGAGATCAGAGTTGAGAGTATGGTGCTGGAAAAGCACCGCAGGTTAGGCAGCATCTGAGGAGCAGGAGAATCGACGTTTCTGATGAAGGGCTTATGCCCAAAACATCAATGCTCCTGCTCCTCAGAGGCTGCCTGACCTCCAATAGGGTTTCAGTAAGTTATCCACTATGTGGTTTGACGTACAGTATCTGCAGGTTTGAACATTTTCACGTTTGAAAGCTGAGAGAACAAAAATATAGGTAACTGGAAAATTCCAACAGAAACCGACTGGATGCCGGATGGGAAAAGACAGAAGACGCCATTGTTCTTCAAGGGAGCAAACGCACACCATCACCTTCCAAGATGGGCAGAGCCCAGCTGAGAGGTACAACACCGTTCCTTCACTGTTATTGGGTGAAAATCCTGGAACCACATCACTTAACCAAAATATGGGAGTACCATTAGCACCCAGGCTACATGGCTGATGCTGTAAATCTGCTCTTTACCTTTCTAGTGGGTTTGTTTGGGCAAGTTACATTCTTTCTCCTAAGGGATGTAAACTGATTCTGTATCGCATCAAATTATCCCTTCATTGTCTACATTCAAGGAAGTATCATCCTACGTTTTATGCATCTTGACCTTGTAGTTTAACTCTTTCAACTCAGTTCCATTTTCCAAAATCTTTGCTGCACTTTCTTCAGAGGTGCTGTCCAGTACTTAAGCTTGGATTGTACCAGAGGTTGGTGTAGCATGAAACCCTTTGCAGTACTGTTCTCTCAAGATAAAGGGCAACATTGGAAAGACTTGCAAATTATTTTTTTGTGGTAAAAACAATGACTGCAGATGCTGGAAACCAGATTCTGGATCAGTGGTGCTGGAAGAGCACAGCAATTCAGGCAGCATCCAACGAGCAGCAAAATCGACGTTTCGGGCAAAAGCCCTTCAT
>NC_057750.1:14724094-14738942 GCF_004010195.1 Chiloscyllium plagiosum
CCTTTGGTTTGGAGGAAGTGGGAGGATTCAAAGGAGAATTTGTTAAGGGTGAGGACCAGTTCGGCCAAACGAATGAGAGTGTCGGTGGAAGGGTACTGTTGGGGACGTCTGGAGAGGAAAAAACTGAGGGCTTGGAGGCCCTGGTCATGGCGGATGGTGGTGTAGAGGGATTGGATATCCATGGTGAAGATGAGGCGTTGGGGGCCGGGGAAACGGGAGTCTTGGAGGAGGTGGAGGGCGTGGGTGGTGTCTCGAACGTATGTGGGGAGTTCCTGGGCTAGGGGGGATAGGACAGTGTCGAGGTAGGTAGAGATGAGTTCAGTGGGGCAGGAGCATGCTGAGACAATGGGTCGGCCAGAGTGGTCTTGTCTGTTCACTAGTTTGTTGTGATTTCCGATCTTGAACCTTTAAATCTCCGAGTTCTTACCCCATTCCAAACTTCATGTTAAATAGTAAATATTCTGATCCATTTTTCTCTTCAGTTTCGAGAGGATGACCTGACATTTCCCCAAACTGAGCTTCTTCTGCTACAGTTTGGCCCACACGCTTCAGCTATTAATGCCTCATCGCAACTCCCCCCACTCAACTACTCAATTTACTCTGCCTCCTGACACATCACCCACATAGTTGGATTCAAGGCTCTCCATTCCCCTCAGAATTTTTGTAAGAGGAATATATTTCAAACTGGATGTAAAATTCAAACCATTTTGTGGTTGCTGCTGCCAAAAGGTGCCTTTACTCCGAGATCGTACAACTGTAAATATAGGACCAGAAATAGGCCATTCAGCCCATCGAGTCTGCTTCACCATTCAGTGAGATCATGATAACCATCAACTCCACTTTCCTACCTTTACCTTGGTTCCCTTACTGATTAAAAGATGCCCATCTCAGCCCTGAATATATTTAAATACCCAGCTTTAGCAAACTCCGACAGTAAAGCATTCCACAGACTCATTACCCCTGAGAGAGAAATTCGTCCCCGTATCTGTCTTAAATGGGTAGCCACTTCCACTGAAATGATGCCCTCTGGTCCTAGTCTTTTCCCACAAGGGGAAACAGCCTCTCAACACCTACCCTGTCAAATCCTCTACAATCTTGTAAGCTCTTGAAAAGTTACCTCTCATTCTGCAAAACTTCAATGACTGTAAGCCCAAACTACTCACCTGTTCCTAAGTCAGTCCAGGTCAACCTTGTGAACCTTCTCTGGAGTGCCTCCAATGCCAGTATATCTTTCCTTAGATAAGGAGACTAAAACTGTTCACAGTATTCTAGTTGTGGTCTGACTAGTGCTCTGTATAGCAAGACTTCTCCATGTTTATTCTTCATTCTCTTTGCTATAAACGCCAGCATTCCATTTTCCTTCTCTATTACCCACTGAAATTGGACACTAGCTTTTTTGTAATTCATAGACAAAGACTCCCAAATCCCTCAGTGCTGCAGCCTTTCTCCAATCAAGGTACAATATTCAGTTCCTCTATTTTTCCTGTTAAATTATATAACCTCACATTTTCTCGTATTATACTCCATCTACAAAGTTTTTACCCACTCGTTTAACCTGTCTATATCCCTCTAGAAACAGTTTGCATCATCCTCACCACTTCCCTTCCCACTGATTTTTGTGTCATCCGCAAACTTGGCTATAGTACTTTCCTCATCCAAAGGTATCAATGTATATTGTGAATAATTGTGGCCTCAACACTGATCCCTGTGGCATTCCACTCATTTCAGGTTGCCATCCTGAAAATGGGAGAAAGTGAGGACTGCCTGATGAAGGGCTTATGCCTGAAATGTCGATTCTCCTGCTCCTCAGTTGCAATCTAACCTGCTGTGCTTTTCCAGCACCACACTCTCGCCATCCTGAAAATGCCCCCTTCCCAACTCTGCCTTTCTATTAGTTAGTCAATACTCTATTCACCCTAATAGATTACCTCCAACACCTTGGGCTCTTGTTGAATAGCCTATTGTGTTTGGTATCTTATCAAACTCCTTTTGGAAATCCAAATATATTACATCCACTGCTTCCCTTTTATCGATTCTATCTTTTACCTCCTCACAGAATTCTAGTAGATTTGCCAGCCATGATTTCCCCTTCATGAAGCCACGTAGTCTCTGTTTCATCACATTATACATTTCCAAATGCTCTGCTATTACATCCTTTCCAACAACATCTAACATTTTCCCAATAACCAATGTTAAGCTACCTAGCCTAGAGGCACCTTTTTTCTTGTCTCCATCCTTTTTAAATAGGATGTTACATTTGCAATTTTCCAATCCTCTGGAACTTGTCCACAATCTAAGGATTCTGGCAAGATTAGTACTAGTGCATTCACTCTCTTTTGCTAGTTCCTTGAATATCCTAGGACACATCCCATCAGGTCATTAATTAATCTGGTCACACAATACAATACCAATAATGACCATTCAAAAAAGATCAGTCCCATCTCTGGAAAAAGAAAGTTTTAAAACTCTTCCTTATCAAATGAATGTTCTCAGCTGTTACTTATTCCATTATTCAAGTTTTCTTTTCACTTTAGTGATGAATAAAAAAACTACAAGTCAAACAACACAATAAATTCCACCCTGTACTTGTACCAGTGTAGGCAATGCCATCCCAGAGTGGAACTGGTTTGAGCAAGAGGCCAGTGTAGTGTTGGCCCAATGTGGATCCAGCGCAGTTTCAGCCCAGTATGGTGTGGGCCTAGTGTGGTGCAGGCTCTATGTATGACCGGCCAGAATGACATGTGGTGCAAGCCTAATATAGTCTAGGGCTTTGTGAACCCTGTGTGAGTTCAGTACTCTCCCAGGCTGAAAATAGTGAGTGTCCAGTGTGAGCCCAGTACTCTCCCAGTCTGAAAATAGTGTGGACTCGCTCTGAGCAATAAAATATTCTTTTAAAACAAACTCAAAGGTTACCAAAGATGAAATTTAGCATCTTATTATAGTTATAATTGTGACTGAGTGTGGATGGATGTTGCATTAAATCAGAGAATTGTATCATGTACATGCTTTGGGCTGAATTCCTATAATTTGTCTACAGAGAACAGCGCTGTAAGTGGGAGATGGAAAACGCAGCTCACCACGGGGCATCTGAAAGCTGAGTGAAGAGGATGAAATAATTAGCACATCGTTAACAAATTTGGTGGAAGTTAATGAAGAACTGTGTCCAAAACAGGAAGTGTAAGTTTGAAGCAAAAATTGTCAAAGCAAATTTTGGTAATTCAATGTCAAAGGTTGAGAAAGCAAAGAGAGAGAGAGGGGGAGAAAGTGTGTGAGAAGGACTGACAGAGGTCAGATAAGGAGACAATCAGACAAAAGGAAACAAAAACAGTTTTTCATATGAGGCTCCACACACGTAAAAGCTAATTCTTGGCGTCAGAAAGGTTGCCTTGGAGTAACTAAGACTCGTCATACCATTGGAAAGGATATCGGGCTGATTGCGACAAAATTTAGATATTGGCACAAGTTTAGATCATGTTCTTGATGCCAACAGAAGAACTACACGCTGTTTAGTGCAATGCTGAGACAGGCAGCAAGATACCATTCCCACAACGGTGGTACTTGGTCAATTTTGGATAATCGTGATAAACTGCACATTGTCCCCTTGATGAAAATTACTGTTCTATTTCAGCGAGGCTGTTAGCCTCTGCATTACTGTTATAATAAACTCTTTAACCCAAGCTATTGATGTTCAACTATCTCCCTGTGTTTTTTCAATGACATTGCTTAGTAGAGCCTGTGGCAAAGCATGCTATGTTGTACTAATCCTCTTTGTGAAATATTAGAAACATTCAGTACTTGCTCACTTAAAATCTTTCAGAATTAATTCCCTCTTAACCTTTTACATTCCAGCAAAAACAGTCAATGTTTTTGAGTACGTTTCTTTCCATAGCAGTGGAATTCCCTATTCCTTTCCATGAATAACATCTTCTATACAATGTAGTAACATTCGTGTAACTGGGGCCTAACCAATGTCTTGTGTGAATTCACCCTCACCTCCTTTTAAATTCAGTGCTTATTTCTGAAATACGGAATTGTATTGGTCATTTTTATGCCCCTTGCTTGCTTTCCCCACCTGGGAACACAGCTGACCCACTGGCATCTTCTATATCTTCATTTCAAGAAGCTCACATGGAATTCATTACCATGGAGCGCAGTGGAGGCCGGGACGTTAAGTGTCTTCAAGGCAGAGATTGATAAATTCTTGATCTCGCAAGGAATTAAGGGCTACGGAGAGAGTGCGGGTAAGTGGAGTTGAAACACCCATCAGCCGTGATTAAATGGCGGAGTGGACTCAATGGGCTGAATGGCCTTGCTTCCATTCCTATGTCTTATGGTCTTATGATACATTTTGCTCATCTTCTCTGTCTCGCACAGGAAAACAACCCCACAGCTTCTATCCCAAGGGAGGGACGCTACCTTGTGTCACAACTACTCCAAGTTTCTGTCGTAAATTGAACTTCATATATTCCACTGCATCATCCTTCAACAGGCTTTCTTCGATCTGTGATCTGGAATCTTCCTTGGTTTGTTTTAATTCTAACTTGATATCCTTCCTGTCGTGGATCCAGCCAAATTAATGATATCAATAAGCATACAGGGGAAGGTGATGCTTAATGGTACTATCACTAGACTATCAAAACAGAGACCCACATAACATTGTGGATACCCAGGTTAAATTTCTACCATAGCATCTAATTCACTAACATCCTTCAGGGAAGGAAAATGCTGGTCAGGTCTGCCTAAAAGTGACTCCAGACCAACAGCAATATGCTGACGGTTAATTGCCCTTCTGGCAAAGTGGATGGCCTAGACGTGTATGGATTTTACAAGTACAAGAACAACAGTGTCTAAGTACTTTCAAATGTAGAGCGTGAAAAATATAGAAAAGTTTTTTTCTGCTATTTCCTTCTTGAGAGGATTTGAAATTGCAAAGACAAGATATTGTTGTGTGAATGTGACTGTGGGCTAAGTATTGTAATGTGGGCCCATAACAACAACAGCAGAAATAAACTCTGCTCCAAGAAACAGCTTTTAAGCCCTGGCCCCCGGCATTCCCAATATTCATTTGCCGGAACTGAACTCCCTTTCAGATTGTAACAGAGAAACTGCAATGATAAACAAATTAAATTACTTCCAGGGATTTATAGTGTTTGCCACAGAACTGATCAATTTGGTTTTTGTCCTTTTGGGATCAGTCATATAGTCAAGGAACTATACAATGATACACAATATAAAAGGGCTATTCAGCCCATTGTATGCACTGCTAGCTCTTTGCTCAAACTTTGCAATTCATCGCATTCCACTGCACTTGCCCATAACTACAGAGCGTTTTCCCCCTCAAGAACTTGTCCTGGTTCCTGACTCTTCCTCCACTGAAAGGGTTAATACAGAATGGCCTCCTACTGTGCTATGACCATTCAGGCCACCCTGTCTGCTTCTAGCTCTGCATTGGAGCAATTCCCCTAGTGCTGCTTCCTTGCCTTTCTTCCTTTTCAGGTGATGATCCCTTTTGAAAGCCTCAATTAAACTGCTCCACCACATACTCAGGCAGTGCAAACCGAATCCTAACACTCACTGCATGAAAAGGCTTTCCCACATGTCACCATTGCTTTTTTGTACCATTCACCTTAAACTATACTCTCACGTTTCCAACCTTTCGATCAATGAGAGGCCTAACTGCTCTGTCCAGACCCCTCATGACTTTGTGGTAAAAACAATGACTGCAGATGCTGGAAACCAGATTCTGGATTAGCGGTGCTGGAAGAGCACAGCAGTTCAGGCAGCATCCGATGAGCAGCAAAATCTACGTTTCGGGCAAAAGCCCTTCATCAGGAATAAAATGAAGGGCTTTTGCCCGAAACGTTGATTTTGCTGCTCATCGGATGCTTCCCTCATGACTTTGACCAACTTTATGCGATCATCTTTTAACCTTCTCCACGATTTGAGTAAATCTCCTCTCTGAGACCTTTAGATCCTTCCTGAAGCAAGGCCTCCAGAGTTGGGTATAAAACTCAGCTGGGGCCTTGTCCTTCTCGTGTTCTCCACCCAAAGGGCAGCCTGTCCTTTCCTAATACATCGCGACGTCCCCCACAGGGACGTGAACAGACAGGACCTGGATCCACCCCATTTCAAACTGGATTGAACCCTTGTGCTTGGTTGGCAGTGATTTGATCGACACTGGCCACGCAAGCCACTGTTTCCCAGAGACAAAAGAGCTACAAATCAGACCAATGGTAACGCTCTGATTCAACTGTCATCTTCAAAAGAAGTTTGACTGACTACTTAAGGGAGAAGAAGATTCTGAGAATGTGGGGAAAGAGGAACGGATTGTCTGTTGATCATCACTTTATTTCTCTGAAAAGCTTTGCAGAGTTAGGTGATGTGCAGTCTCTGAGCTGCTCTTGTAGTCACAGTGTCCAAGATAAATGGCTATCAACCTGAGACCTTAACTCTGCTTCTTTCCCCACAGATGCAGCCTGACCTGCTGAGTAATTCTTTAAGACTATAAGGAATAGGAACCGGACTAAGCTGTTTTGCCGCTTGAGCCTGCTCCAGCACTCAATAGATTCATAATGGCAGATCCTACATTCCTCATATCCACTTCCCTGCATTTCCCCGGAACCCTTAATACCCCTACTGAGCACAAATCTATCTCAGCTTTCAACATACACAAGGACTCAGCTCCCACAACTCACTGTGGCAAGAAGTTCCAAAGGCTCTCAAACTCTGAGACAAAATTCCTCCTCATCTCAAATTGATGCTCCTTTATTCTGAGAGTATGCTCTCTGGTCCTAGATTCTCCCATGAGGAGAAACATCTTCTCAGCATTTGCCCTGCCAATCCCCTTAAAAATCCTATACGTGTCCATGCTTCCTGTGGCTGACTCATTGATCTTCTGATAACTGGTGCCAGAAGATTGATGGCAGGCGATTTGGTAATGGTAATGCCATAGGGAGGTAGTCATGATTTCTCTTTTTGCCTGACACTTGCAGTGTGAATACTACTTGGGACATGTCAGCCAAGAGTGGATATTGTCCAGGTTTCAGTCACAAGTGGGTACTGACTGCTTCAATATCTGAGTTTGCAAGTGGACCCGCACACTGTGCAATCATTAGCAATATACCTTATGATGGAGACTAGGTCACTGCTACAATTTTGAGGTTTGTAAGATTTGAACTTGTCTTGAATGTAAAATGGTAAGGGTCATGAAGTTTGCCTGATGGTGAGGCTGGGTGGTTCAATTATTAAAGATCAAAGGAAAGGTCAGGTTTGTTTTACTGGAAGGAGGTGCCACACATCTATGCATAGAGACAATGGCAGCAGCCTGTGTGTTAACACTGGAGAAATCCCACAAAAGTGTTCAGAACTGGGATGTAAACACTTGTGCTTTATATTGTCCATTTAGCTCTAAGATGAAAGAGATTTGCTTTCCCCGGTATAGTTAATTAGGTTTTCTACCTAGATCAAAGACCCATGTGATTCACAATCATGAGGAAGGATGTGGAGAATACCACCATAAAGACCGGATTACAGATTTCCCTGGAATTTCACAGACAGATAGTCGTTTTGTGTGGTGAGCAGTGAGAACAGGCTGCTTAGCTTTGCAAACTATCAGAGCTGGATGTCAGAGGCAAACAATCTCTAGCTGAAGAAAAGCATCTTGCAGCCCTCTGTGGATTTCAGGAAGAGGTGTCCTGATGTGGTCAGAGAGGAAAAGTAATTGAGCCAGGCTTCATGGCTGATAGTAAATTGAGGAAACACTCCAAATGCCTGAAGACAGTCACTCAAAGTTATTACTGAGCGGAACGGGGATAGGGGAGCCAAATGGAAACGGGGAGCAATTATGGCCTGTTTGCCAACGGGAGTGCAATTCCAACAGGAGTGAAATGAGTAATAAGCAAAAGGGGAATGTCCACCTCTGAAGTTTAAAGTAAAAACTGCCTACATAAAAAAGTAGTATTTAATCAATAGTGCTTTTAGTCATTCGTTAAAGTAAAATCTTTAAAACATCAAATCTTGTGTCATTCTT
This sequence comes from Chiloscyllium plagiosum, assembly GCF_004010195.1. Classification (NCBI taxonomy): domain Eukaryota; kingdom Metazoa; phylum Chordata; class Chondrichthyes; order Orectolobiformes; family Hemiscylliidae; genus Chiloscyllium; species Chiloscyllium plagiosum. Next base: position 14,732,124 of record NC_057750.1, read on the forward strand.
TCAGTTATCAACTAGAAGTTTGAATCTCTTTTTAAAAGTCTCTCTGGAGTTCTTTACATGATTGAAGAAATAGTTAAAGATAGTCAGACCTCGGACACTACCGTGTAGAACTCCCGAACAATGTCCTCGGTTGGAGACAGTGGTCTCCAAAATCCATAACCTTGGTGTTAACTTTGGCTCCAACCAGTGAAGAGATTTCTTCCGGTTCCACTGACTTCAGACCTACTAGGGCTCCTTGATGCCATACGCTCTCAAATATTGTCATGCTTTCCAGTGTAGTCACTTGCACTGCATCTCTGAAATTCAGTTCTTTGTCCAAACGTGGATCAAGGTGCAACAGGCTGTACAACTTGATACCAGTCATTTCAACATTGTGGATCACTTTTGAATTGGACATGGACTGATGTGGAGGTAACAGCAATGTCTTGCTTTTGTGTTCAGGATATTTATTTGTTGAGTAGATGACAGTGTTATCGATGTAATGGAACAGCTTAGTTTAGCCATAGATGCGGTCACTCCTGGAGCACAAATCTTCAGCACTGTAGCTGGGATGCTTATGAGGGCCTATAACCTTTATTGGATCCAGTCTGTTCAGCCAGTCCTAGCCAAAAATGTGGTGACAATCAAATTGGCTGAGGACTGTTATCTGTCAAGTTATGGGGACAGCAAAAGAAGATCAAAAATGAGCCTCAATAGCCACTTCTGACAGCCAATACTCCAGCCTTGGTCATTTGCATTCAAATACGGAGTCTGGTTGTTGCTAATGGTTGTGGCACCTCCTCTTTCTATGGGTTGCTTAATTGCTTAATTTGTGGCTGAATGTGGCAGGACTGTAGAGTTTCCACCTGTTCAGCTTTACCAGGTTAAAGGCACTATATAAATGCAAATTGCTGTTGTTGATTAATGAAGAGATTATTTTGCTAGTAGTCTGCAGCTTGCAGCTTCTACCCATTGACAATTCCTTACTCTGTTCTCCGTATTTTGCACTGTGGGCATCACGGTCTCATGGGCATGTCTGGTACTGTCCAGGAAAGCAAACTTCCATTCCAAACTTCAGAGCCACTTGCTCCTACCAAAGTGATCGAAGTGTTCACATACTGTGCAAGTGGGACTAAATCTCAGCGAAACAAACTCATCATTACATGGATGTATCTCAATGAATCTCCTGGGAAATCACAGAAAGATCTAGCCGTTAATCAGTAAATTGGTGGAATGACATTCATCTGAAAAATAACCCTCAGAAATTGGTTTTTCTGTCGTTTTTCCTCAAAGTCCAGAAAGGCTGAAACGGAGACGAATTTCAGACTAATAATCAATCTTGTCTCTACCTTTGGTTCTTCTGAATCTGGGCTTATCTCAACAGTCCTAAGGTCTGGGTCAGTTTGGAGTACTAGAGCAACAGGAAACAACAAAGTTCCTATTAAACTCACTAACCCCGAGTCTCCTCTGCTTTATATACGGTTGAAGACTCCCAATAACATGGTGCCCTCCTTCTCACAGGCCTGACAAAACAGCCGGTGCTGATCCTGGTCCCCATCATTGCAAAGAGTTCACACTCCGACCCCCCTGCCACCCCGGCAAAGGAGTTGTGGGCTTGATCCCACCTGGACTGGGTTGATGTGTGGACAGTGAGAGTGAAAGCTCATGTGCTAAGACACATTCCCGAGAGACAGAAGTCAATACCCCGACTGTTGGAAACCACAAACAATTGCTCCAATCTAGGACTGTGCAAAATAACTGGATCATGCCAACTGCCCAGAAATCTGACCTCTACAGATGCAGGAGATAAATGTCAACTGAATGAAAGCTCTTGGGTAGAACATTCCCACCTGTGGGGACATGACAGTGATATTCACAATGAACAGCTTAGGCCTCTTGGAAACTCAGTGATTGAGGTTCAGATCTGGTGATCCCCAGACAAGGTGAAGTCAGCGTCTGTTTTGGGGGAGATCAGCCCTTCCATCCTGCAAACCCGGGATGCTGATTTCCTCAAATGTTCAACATGATGTTGCCAGCTGTGCTGACACTCCTTGATGGACAGGTCCATTGTTGCTCCATAGATAGACGCAGACCCTCTGACATGGTGTGCATGGCTCCACTGTTGCCCACCTAACAAATGAATGGAGTACAATTTGCACTCTGAGAGCTATAGAGAGTTCAGTCAAGGCCAATCTATTCAGTTGGTGAGGGGTCCGGGTGCTTGTCTGGGGAGTCATGACGATGAGCGCTCTACTCACGTTCAGTTCCACAGAATCCAATTGGACATCTTCATCCTCTAACCAAGGATTGTCTTTGGTCTGAAGCGAATCCTCAATTCCTGCTCTACTGCACTGAGAGACTTTAAAACATCTGCCATCTCTGCAGCCTGACATAGCTGAGGCAGCACAGTGACTCAGTGGTTAGCACTGCTGCCTCACAGCACCAGGGTCCCAGGTTTGATTCCAGCCTCGGGCGACTGTGTGGAGTTTGTACATTCTCCCTGTATCTGCGTGGGTTTCCTCCGGGTGCTCCAGTTTCCTCCCACAGTCCAAAGATGTGCAGGTCAGGTGAATTGGCCATGCTAAATTGCCCGTAGTGTTAGGTGCATTAGTCAGAGGGAAATGGGTCTGGGTGGGTTGAGGGTCGGTGTGGATTTGTTTCCACACTGTAGGGAATCTAATCTAATCTAGCTCCAAATGCTGACACTGGTGTCTATCTCTTCAAGGAGGGCGAGATAAGACATCTCGGGAGGCAGGTTCTCCCCTTTTTAGGCCAGACTTAGCAAATGGAACTCACGCTGCAGAAAGAGCCACACAAATGGAGTAAACGCCAGGCTGCAGGGATGTGAGCTCTTTCTCCCTCTTTCACCTTCAACGAGGTGCACACCAAAAGTAAATTAACCCCTTGCTCACAGTCATTTTCCCCAATTACTTTCCCACTGAAGGAGACGAGTCCGAGGTCACTATTACCCATTACTACCAAACTAAAATCATTACAATGGCCATGGGCAAACATTGGGTCGATTAGTTTTTCATCCTCTCTGCCGCCTCTAATTTAAGTAGCGCCACAAGGTGAGCAAAGAGGAAGACATGTCATTGGACCAATTACTTACAAACAGTAAATGCCAACACAAACCCTGGGAGGCCTGTTTCCAATTTCCAAGTAATCAGATGCCATGCCACTGCTTTGTCAGGCACATATTTCTTACTTTTCCTTCTACGTTTCAAGAAAAGTTTAAAGTCTTGACTAACCCTGTTGCAGCGCCGATCCACAAGCAGGAACTCTGTGGCTTGAAATGAGTGGGCAGCTTCATTTTCTGGATTCTGCCAGAGCTCCTCAATATGGTATTTCCAACTTGAAGCTTTTCAGGAAGACCAAAGGCATTTTGGTAAAATGTTAGGAATTCTGACTGTCCTGTGATGGGATATGAGCTGTCACAACACCAGAAACCATATTTGGAATGTGTTACTTCACATTTCAGACACTGGGCTAAGATTCAAGTTAACAGCAGTATCTATTAGAACACACAAATCTCCATCGACACATAATGAGATGTCAAATAAGCGTCAAGTCTTAGAAGGTACAAATCTGTAAAGAAGATTAAAACTAAAAGATTTGATAGTGCCCTTTCTTTAATGAACAGAAAATTAGTTTGGACATTTCTCACATTCACTTATTCTCAAATCGAAATGCAGCTGAACATTTGGAACCAGCGCATTCAGAGACAACTTGGTCCCAAAGCCAACAATCTGATCATGTACCGGGTCTGAAACATCCGACCAAGACTAGATCCCACACTCTTAGGTCAGAGAGTCCCAGTCAGCAGCCAGCTGGATCCACAAATGTGTACCAAAAGCAGAACGGGATTTTAATAGAAAATTGTCACAGACCCATCCAAAAGACGCACCTGCAATTGTCCAACTCCTGTTTAAATTGTCAAATTAAAAACATTAGTTGCTCAGGTTCAAGATGAAACAATTTCTACGTCACCAAGTGAGACTCCGTCCCTGTAAGCGATTGTAAGGATCCAATCTGCGCGACCTAAAGGCAATGGCGTCTTTTTTGCCCTCACTTCTTCTTTCCAAAGAGACTGAATCTTCGGTCACTGTCCCGTTTAGGATTGCCTTCATCAGTGGAGGAGGTAGTAAGAGGCATCTGACCACTTTGCTGAGCGATTTGTGCATGTTCTGTGATGGCTGTGGAAATAGTCTTGATCCAATTGTTCATCTCCTCCTAAAATGGGGGACATTGAAGAAGCAACAAAATAAAACCATGTGAATGCATTTGATACAACCATCATCATTTAACATCAATTTTGTTAACGCAATGTATACATACTATCCACTACTGAGTTGTCCAAAGCCTAATGTACGGTGCCCAGTGTCTCTTGAATATTCTGAGTAACTTCCTTTGCTGCATGACTTGTTTTTTTAATTCTTTCATGGGAACGTGGGCCAGTATTTGTCTCCCATCCATAATTGCCCCTGGACTTAGCCATATCAGAGGGCAGTTAAGAGTCAACTGCATTGCTGTGGTTCTGGTATCATATGTAGGCCAGACTGAGTTAAGGACAGCAGATTTCCTCCATAAAGGGCACTAATACACTAGGTGTGTTTTTACAACAACTAGCTCCCTGGTCACCACTACCAAACATAGTGTTCAACTTCAGATTTATTAATTGAGTTTAAATTCCACTAGTTGCCCTGCTGTGGTTTGAACCTGTGCTGCCGCAGCATTAGTCTGCATCTCTGGATTACAAATCTACTAATATTACCACTATGCCACAATCTCCAGATATATTTACACTTTGGTTTAAACCAGTGTTTCTAAACTGATTCCATACATCTACTACAGTTTGCAATGGCCACCAGACCTGTGAGAGTGTCTGCTGTAACTGTAGGCAACTTCATTCAGTACATCATTTGGACAGCCATCTTATGAAGGAGCAGCGCTCAAAAAACCAGTGCTTCCAAATAAGCCTGTTGGACTATAACCTGGTGGTGTGTGATCTTTTAACTTAATTCATTACAGGAGACCAAAAGGCAGGGCTCGCCCCAGACATTCACTGTCCACACACCACTAGATACTAATTCGAGATATTGAAGCTAAATGGTGATGATGGTGCAGAATTAACATCCCCGGCCTAGTAATCCAGAGAGGCAGAAGTGGGCACTGTAGACGCTGGAGATTAGAGTGGTACTGGAAAAGCACAGCAGGCCAGGCAGCATCCGAGGAGCAGGAAAAATCAACGTTTCGGGCAAAAGACCTTCATGAGGAAGGGCTTTTGCTCAAAACGTCGATTTTTCCTGCTCCTTAGATGCTGCCTGGCCTGCTGTGCTTTTCCAGCACCATTCTAATCTTGACTAGTAATCCAGAGACCCAGGCTAATACTCTGGAGACAGGGGTTCAAAGGTCATTCTGGCCCTGGTAGAATTTAAAATAAATTGAGAAAGCCACTTTCAGTGATGGTGACCATCAACTCTCACAGAACCCCAACTGGTGCACTAATATCCTTCAGGGATAGAAATCTGCTGTCCTGAACTGGTCTGGCCTACACATGACTCTAGAGCTGCAGCAACGCGGCTGACTCTTAGTAGCACAAGCAAAAGAAACTGAAGCCCAACTAAGGTCAGGAATCCATCAGGTGTATGGTCCTGGCATCAATCCCCTGGGATCATCCCTTTATCTGGCATCAATCCCCAGATCACTCCTCCAGATGGATACCAAGGATACCTTACTCAATTTTTCTGATGTCTTCTCTCACAGTGCTGTGTTCCACTGAAATGTTTTACTGTCTCACCTCTCCTTGCCTTGACCCCAGCCCTGACATTTACACTGTGAAACGTAGAGAATAAGAGGTGAAGTAGGCCATTCAGCCCTTCAAGTCTGCTCTGCGATTCAATATGACCATGTCAAATCCTCTATCTCAATGCCATACTCCTCCTCTGTCTCCATATACCTTTGGTCTCTAGAAATCTATTTTTCTTGACTATATTCAGTGACTTGGCCCCTGCAGCCTCCTGAATGGAAAGGGTTTTTACAAATACATTAAAGACAAAAGGGTAACTAGGGAGAGAATAGGGCTTCTCAAAGATCAGCAAGACTATGTGGAGCCGCAGAAAATGGGGGAGATACTAAACGAGTATTTTGCATCAGTATTTGCTGTGGAACAGGACATGAAAGATATAGAATGCAGGGAAATAGATGGTGACACCTTGAAAAATGTCCATATTACGGAGGAGGAGGTGCTGGATATCTTGAAATGCACAAAGGTGGATAAATCCTCAGGACCTGATCAGTTGTTCCCTAGAACTCTGTGGGAAGCTAGGGAAGTGATTGCTGGGCCTCTTGCTGAGATATTTGTATCATCGATAGTTACAGGTGAGGTCTGGAAGACTGGAGGCTGGCTAACGTGGTGTCACTGTTTAAGAAGGATGGTAAGGTCAAGCCAGGGAACTATAGACCAGTGAGCTTGATGTCAGTGGTAGGCAAGTTGTTGGAGGGACAGAATGGACATGTATTTGGAAAGGCAAGGACTGATTAGGGATAGTCAACATGGCTTTGTACATGGGAAATCATGTCTCACAAACTTGATTGGTTTTTGAGTTTTTTGAAGTGACAAAGAGGATCGATGAGGACAGAGCGGTAGATGTGATATATATGGACTTCAGTAAGGCGTTCGACAAGGGTCCGCATGATAAACTGGTCAACAAGGTTAGATCTCACAGAATACAGGGAGAACTAGCCATTTGGATACAGAACTGGCTCAAAGGTAGAAGACAGAAGGTGGTCGTGGAGGGTTGTTTTTCAGACTGGAGGCCTGTGACCAGTGGAGTGCCA
>NC_057750.1:14739502-14741394 GCF_004010195.1 Chiloscyllium plagiosum
TTTATGAATAGGAAGGGTTTGGAGGGATATGGGCCGGGTGCTGGCAGGTGGGACTAGATTGGGTTGGGATATCTGGTCCGCATGGATTGGTTGGACTGAAGGGTCTGTTTCCATGCTGCACACCTCTATAACTCTATGACTCTATCTCAGTCCGAAACGGCCTACTGTGTATCCTGAGACTGTAACACCTTGTTCTGCACACATCCCCTTCCCTCCCCAGCCTGGAGAAACAGTGTTCTTGCACCCAGTCTGTCCAGCCCTGTCAGAATGTTTCACGTCTTAGTGAGACTCCCCCTCATTTCCCCGTAAGGCTCAGTCAATCTGACTCCTCCTCACAAGGTCACCCTGTCATCCTCAGGATGGGGAGCCCTGGCTGCTGCCCTTTCGTGGTCAGTACATTGTGTTATTCATAAGGAGACAAACAACACGCACACAAGCGAAGCTCACCTCGTCCTTAGCCTGGAACAGGTACTCACTACCGTCGTTCATCCTGTCACAAAGAGAAGGAAACATAGTGAGAAAGTGCGAGGAATGGTTCACAATTAGTATGGAATAAAACTATTCCATGAAACACTTTACTGTCTGCCCTGCTGCTGTTCGCTGCCATCACTGCAGTTAATTGGAGCAGGGGGGGCATATTTACCCTCTCATTCAAATGTGTTTTCTTGAACGTTTTATATTCAACAATGAGGGAACCAATGAGTAAACACAAAATCGGACAGTATGTAGTAACAGAAGTGAAAATGCATTGTTGCAGACGATAATGGAACAGCCAAGCTGTGTCCATGTTATGTCAGTCCCGGCTAGCTGCTGAATGGATCTTCGCTCACCTTCACCAATCCACTGTGATTCTTTGAACCCCAGGGTGCTAGCAGCTGTACATGTTACAAAGACAATTTAAACTGAATCTTAGCAAACTCAGCTCCACTTCTCCATCACACTCACCGGACTTTAAAGACAAACTTCTTCTTCTTGTAATTGCTGGCGATTTCACAGGTCGACTCGCTCAGGGTGATGAGAGGCTCTCCGTTGTAGGTTACCCCTGATTTATATCCCTTGGCATCTTTATAAAAGCCCAAGTCTCCTTTGCTAACCACGCAGTATACATTAACCCAGGACCTGAAGGAACAGAGAAGGAGCAGGTCTTTAAATTGTTCGGAAAGAATGTCCCTAAGACACTGTCACTCAGGCAGGTCCAAGAAAAGTTAGCCTGGACGGCAAACATTCACAATGTTGGAAGACTGACTTAAAAATTATATTTCAAATACAGGAAACACATGTCAACCCAAACATGGACAAACACAAACACTCATACCGATGAACATACCGCATTAAACTGCACACCCCCTAACATTCTGCACTGAACTACACACCGATTAACATATTGCAAGAAAGTACACACCCACTAACGTACTGCACTAACAAAACACTCACTAATGCACTGCACTAACAAAACACCCATTAACGCACTGCACTAACCAACACCCCCACTAACGTACTGCACTAACAAAACATCCATTAACGCACTGCACTAACCAACACCCACTACCGCACTGTACTAATCAACACCCCCACTAACGCACTGCACTAACAAAACACCCATTAACGCACTGCACTAACCAACACCCACTAACGCGCTGCACAAACAAACACCCCACTAACACACTGCTCTAACCTACACAGTCGCGAACGTACTGCACTAACCAACACCCCCACTAACGCACTGCTCTAACCTACACACTCGCTAACACACTGCACGAACCAAACACCCACTAATGCACTGCTCTAACCTACACACCCGCTCACGCACAGCTCTAATTGACACACTCATTAACGCACTGCTCTAATCTACACATCCACTAACGCACTGCTCTAACCTACACACCCGCTAA
>NC_057750.1:14741873-14742433 GCF_004010195.1 Chiloscyllium plagiosum
GCTCTAAACTACACACCCACTAATGCACTGATCTAACCTACACACCGGCTAACGTACTGCTCTAGCCTACACACCCACCAACGCACTGCTCTAACCTACACACCCAGTGACGCACTGCTCTAACCTACACATCAGCTAACGGACTTCTCTAACCTACCCACCCGCTCACGCACCCCACCCAATAATGCACTGCTCCAACCTCCACAGGCACTAACACACTGCTCCAACCGACACACCGGCTAACACACGGCTCTAAACTACACACCCACTAATGCACTGCTCTAACCTACACACCCGCTCACGCACGGTTCTAACCGACACACCCACTAACACACTGCTCTAACCTACACACTCACTAACGCACTGCTCTAACCTACACACCCGCAAACGCACTGCTCTAGCCTCCACACCCACTAACGCACTGCTCTAACCTACACACCAGCTAATGCACTGCACTAACGTACACACCCATCAACGCACTGCGAGAACCTATACACACACTAACGCATTGCCTTAACCTACACTCCCGCTACTGCACTGCCCTAACCTACACACCCACT
>NC_057750.1:14742933-14750581 GCF_004010195.1 Chiloscyllium plagiosum
CCCCACCAACGCACTGCTCTAACCTACACACCCGCTAATGCATTGCTCCAACCGACACATAACTAACGCACAGCTCTAACGTACGCACCCGGTAACGCATTGTACTAACCCACACGCGCGCTAACGCACTGCTCTAACCTACACACCCACTAACACACTGCTCTAACCCACACACCCAGGAATGCACTGCTCTAACCCAAACACCCACGAAAGCACTGCTCTAACCTACACACCCACCAATGCACTGCTCCAACCTACACACCCGCTCACGCATTGCTCTCAACTACACACCCACTAACGCACTGCTCTAACCTACACACCCATGAAAGCACTGCTCTAACCTACACACCCGCCAACGCACTGCTCTAACCTACCCACCCACGAATGTACTGCTCTAACCTACACACAACTAACACATTGCTCGAACCTACACACCCGCTAACATATTGCACTAACCCACACATGCGATAACGCACTGCTCTAACCCACACACCCACTAACACACTGCTCTAACCTACACACCCACCAATGCACTGCTCCAACCTACACACTCGCTCACGCACTGCTCTAACGTACACACCCACTAACTGACTTCTCTAAACTACACACCCACCAATGCACTGCTCTAACCTACACACCAATCAATGCACTGCTCCAAACTACACACCCGCTCACGCACTGCTCTAACGTACACACACCCACTAACTCACTGCTCTAAACTACACACCCACTTATGCACTGCTCTAACCTACACACCCACGAAAACACTGCTCGAACCTACACACCCACTAGCTCACTGCTCCAACCTGCACACCCGATAACATACTCCTCTAACCTACATACCGCTCTAACCTACATTCCCGCTAACGCACTGCTCTAACCTACACACCCACTAGCTCAGTGCTCTAACCTGCACACCCGATAATATACTGGTCTAACCTACATACCCGCTAACATACTGCTCTAACCTACACATGCACTAACGCACTGCTCTAACCTACACTGCAATAACGCACTGCTCTAACCGACACACTCACTAACGCACTGCTCAAACCTACATACCCACTAAAGCACTGCTCTAACCTACACACCCACTAATGCACTGCTCTAACCTACACACCAGCTAATGCACTGCACTAACGTACACACCCATCAACGCACTGCTATAACCTACACACTCACTAACGCATTGCCCTAACCTACACACCCGCTACTGCACTGCCCTAACCTACACACCCACTAACGCACTACTCTGACCTACACACGCACTAACGCACTGCTCACTGCTCTAACCTGCACACCCGATAATATACTGCTCTAACCTACACACTCGCTAACGTACTGCTCTAACCTACACACCCACTAGTGCACTGTTCTAACCTACACACCCAGTAATGCACTGATCGAACCTACACACCCACTAACTCACTGCTCTAACCTACACACCCGCTAACATACTGTTCTAACCTACACACGCACTAACGCACTGCTCTAACCTTCCATTTACGCACTGCTCTAACCGACACACCCAATAACGCACTGCTCTAACCTACACACGCACTAACACACTGCTCTAACCTACATACCCAGTATCGCACTGCTCTAACCGATACACGCACTAACACACTGCTCTAACCAACACACCCACCAACGCACTGTTCGAATTTACACACCGGCTAGCGCACTGCTCTAACCTACACGCCCACGAAAGCACTGCTCTAACCTACACACCCGCCTACGCACTGTTCTAACCAACCCTACCACGAATGTACTGCTCTAACCTACACACCCACTAACTCACTGCTCTAACCTGCACACCTGATAATATACTGCTCTAACCTACACACTGGCTAACGTACTGCTCTAACCTACACACCCAGTAATGCACTGATCGAACCTACACTCCCACAAACGCACTGCTCTAACCTACACACGCACTAATGCACTGCTCTAACCTACACACCCAGTAACGCACTGCTCTAACCGACACACCCAGTAACGCACTGCTCTAACCGACACACCCACTAACACACTGCTCTAACCTACACACGCACTAATGCACTGCTCCAACCTACACACCCACTAACGCACTGCTCTAACCTACACACTGGCTAACGCACTGCTCTAACCTACATACCCACTAACGCACTGCTCTAACCTACACACCCACTAACGCACTGCACTTACCTACACACCCACTAACGCACTGCTCTAACCTATACACTGGCTAACGCAAGGTTCTAACATACACCCCCACCAACGCACTGCTCTAACCTACACACCCACTAGCTCACTGCTCTAACCTGCACACCCGATAATATACTGCTCTAACCTACATTCCCGCTAACGCACTGCTCTAACCTACACACCCACTAGTTCAGTGCTCTAACCTGCACACCCGATAATATATTGGTCTAACCTACATACCCGCTAACATACTGCTCTAACCTACACATGCACTAACGCACTGCACTAACCTACACTGCAATAACGCACTGCTCTAACCGACACACTCACTAACGCACTGCTCTAACCTACACACCCACTTATGCACTGCTGTAACCTACATACCCGCAAATGCACTGCTCTAACCGACACATCCACTCACGCACTGCTCTAACCTACATACCCGCTAACGCACTGCTCTAACCTACACACCCACTAAGGCATTGCTCTAACCTACACACCCAGTAATGCACTGATCTAACCAACACACCCACCAACGCACCTCTGTAACCTACACATCCACTAACGCACTGCTCTAACCTACATACCCGCAAACACACTGCTCTAACCTACACACCCACTAACGCTTTGCTCTAAACTACACACCCACCAATGCACCTCTGTAACCTACACATCCACTAACGCACTGCTCTAACCCACACACCGGCTAACACAATGCTTAAACCTACACACGCGCTAACGCACTGCTCTAACCCACACACCCACTAACACACTGCTCTAACCTACACACCCAGTAACGCACTGCTCTAACCTACACGCCCACGAAAGCACTGCTCTAACCTACACACCCGCCTACGCACTGTTCTAACCAATCCAACCACGAATGTACTGCTCTAACCTACACACCCAGTAACTCACTGCTCTAACCTGCACACCCGATAATATACTGCTCTAACCTACAAACCGGCTAACGTATTGCTCTAACCTACACACCCACTAATGCAGTGTTCTAACCTACACACCCAGTAATGCACTTATCGAACCTACACACCCACAAACGCACTACTCTACCCTACACTCCCACGAACGCACTGCTCTAAACTACATACCCGCTAACGCACAGCTCTAACCGACACACCCGCTAACACACTGCTCTAACCTACACACGCACTTACGTACTGCTCTAACCGACACACCCACTAACGCACTGCTCTAACCTACACACTAACTAACGCACTGCCCTTATCTACACAGCACGAACGCACTACTCTGACCTACACAACCACTAACGCATTGCGCTAACCTACACACCCGCTACTGCACTGCCCGAACCTACACACCCACAAATGCACTAATCTGACCTACACACACTCTAACGTACTGCTCAAATCTATCCACCCAGTAACGCGCTGCTGTAACCTACATACCCGCTAACGCACTGCTCTAACCTACACACCCAGTAATGCACTGATCTAACCTACACACCCACCAACGCAATTCACTAACCTACACACCCACCAACGCACCTCTCTAACCTACACACCCGCTAATGCATTGCTCTAACCTACACACCCAGTAACGCACTGCTCTACCCTACACACCCGCAAACGCACTGCTCTAACCTACACACCCAGTAACGGACTGCTCGAACCTACCCACCTAGTGACACGCTGCTCTAACCTACACACCCGCTAATGCACGGCTCTAACCTACCCACCCGCTCAAGCACTGCTCTAACCTACACACCCACTAACTCACTGGTCTCACCTACACACCCACCAATGCACTGCTCTAACCTACACACCCACTAATGCACTGCTCTAACCTACACACCCACTAACGCACTGCTCTAACCTAAACACCCACCAAAGCACTGCTCTAACCTACACATCCGCTAATGCACTGCCCTAACCTACACACCCACTAACGCTTTGCTCTAACCTACACACCCACTAATGCACTGCTGCAACCTACACACTGGCTAACAAACTACTCTCACATACACACCCACTAACACACTGCTCTAACCTACACACCTGCTCACGCATGGCTCTAACCGACACACCCACTAACACACTGCTCTAACCTATAGACTGGCTAATGCATTGCTCTAACCTACACACCCACTAACACACTGCTCTAACCTACACACCCACTAACGCACAGCTCTAACCTACACACTGGCTAACGCACTGCTCTAACCTACACACCCAGCAATGCACCTCTCTAACCTACACTCCCGCTAACGCACTGCTCTAACCTACACACCTGCTCACGCACAGCTCTAACCGACACAGCCACTAACACACTGCTCTAACCTACACACTGGCTAACGCACTTCTCTAACCTGCACACTCGCTAATGCACTGCCCTAACCTACACACCCATCAATGCACTGCTATAACCTACACAATCACTAACGCATTGCGCTAACCTACACACCTGCTACTGCACTGTCCTAACCTACACACCCACTAATGCACTGCTCTGACCTACACACGCACTAACGCACAGCTCTAACCTACCCACCCAGTAACGCGCTGCTGTAACCTACACACCCGCAAATGCACTGCTCTAACCTACCCACCCGCTCATGTACTGCTCTAACCGACACACCCACCAACGCACCTCTCTAACCTACACATCCACTAACGCACTGCTCTAACCTACACATCCGCTGATGCACTGCTCTAACCTACACACCCGCATACACACTGCTCTAACCTACACACGCACTAATGCACTGCTCTAACCTACACACCCACTAACACACTGCTCTAACCTACACACTCGCTAATGCACTGCCCTAACCTACACACCCATCAACGCACTGCTATAACCTTCACAATCACTAACGCATTGCGCTAACCTACACACCTGCTACTGCACTGCCCTAACCTACACACCCACTAACGCACTAATCTGACCTACACACGCACTAACGCACTGCTCTAACCTACCCACCTAGTAACGCGCTGCTGTAACCTACACACCTGCTAATGCACTGCCTTAACCTACCCACCCGGCTCACGCACTGCTCTAACCTACACACCCAGTAATGCACTGATCTAACCCACACACCCGCTAACGGACTGCTCTAACCTACCCACCCGCTCACGCACTGCTCTAACCGACACATCCACTAACGCACTGCTCTAACCAACATACCCGCTAACGCACTGCTCTAACCTACACACCCACTAATGCATGCTCTAACCTACACACCCAGTAATGCACTGATCTAACCTACACACCCACCAAACGCACCTCTCTAACCTACACACCCGCTAATGCATTGCTCTAACCTACACACCCAGTAACGCACTGCTCTACCCTACACACCCAGTAACGGACTGCTCGAACCTACCCACCCAGTGACACGCTGCTCTAACCTACACATCCGCTAATGCACGGCTCTAACCAACCCACCTGCTCAAGCACTGCTCTAACCTACACACCCACTAACTCACTGGTCTCACCTACACACCCACCAAAGCATTGCTCTAACCTACACACCCGCTCACGCACGGCTCTAACCAACACACCCACCAAAGCACTGCTCTAACCTACACATCCGCTAATGCACTGCACTAACGTACACACCCACTAACACACTGCTCTAACCTACACACCCACTAACGCACTGCTGTAACTTACTCACACATTAACGCACTGCTCTAAACTACACACCCACTAACACACTGCTCTAACCTACACACGCACTAATGCACTGCTCCAACCTACACACGGGTTAACAAACTGCTCTAACATTGACACCCGCTAACACACTGCTCAAACCTACACTCCCGCTAACGCACTGCTCTAACCTACACACTGGCTAACGCACTGCTCTAACCTACACACCCGCAAACGCACTGCTCTAACCTACACACCCACTAACGCACTAATCTGACCTACACACGCACTAATGCACTGCTCTAACCTACCCACCCAGTAACGCGCTGCTGTAACCTACACACCCGCAAATGCACTGTTCTAACCTACCCACCCGCTCATGCACTGCTCTAACCGACACATCCACTAACGCACTGCTCGAACCTACATTCCCGCTAACGCACTAATCTAACCTTCACACCCACTAAGGCATTGCTCTAACCTACACACCCAGTAATGCACTGATCTAACCTACAGACCCACCAACGCAATGCACTAACCTACACACCCGTTAACGCACTGCTCTAAACTACACACCCACCAACGCACCTCTCTAACCTATACATCCACTAACGCACTGCTCTAACCTACACACCCGCTCACGCAGGGCTCTAACCGACACAGCCACTAACGCACTGCTCTAACCTACATACCCGCTAACGCACTGCTCTAACCTACACACCCACTAATGCACTGCTCTAACCTACACACCCACTAACGCACTGCTCTAACCTACACACCCGCTCACGCACTGCTCTAACCTACACATCCGCTAATGCACTGCCCTAACCTGCACGCCAACTAACGCACTGCTCTAACCTACACACCCGCTCACGCACGGCACTAACCGACACACCCACTAACACACTGCTCTAACCTAAACACTGGCTAACGCACTGCTCTAAACTACACACCCAACAATGCAATGCACTAACCTACACACCCACCAACGCACCTCTCTAACCTACACACCCGCTAATGCATTGCTCTAACCTACACACCCAGTAACGCACTACCCTACCCTCCACACCCGCAAACGCACTGCTCTAACCTACACACCCAGTAACCGACAGCTCGAACCTACCCACCCAGTGACATGCTGCTCTAACCTACACACCCGCTAATGCACTGCTCTAACCTATCCACCCGCTCAAGCACTGCACTAACCTACACACCCACTAACTCAGTGGTCTCACCTACACACACGCTAATGCACTGCTCTGACCTACAGACGCACTAACGCACTGCTCTAAACCTACCCACCCAGTAACGCGCTGCTGTAACCTACACACCCGCAAATGCACTGCTCTAACCTACCCACCCGCTCATGCACTGCTCTAACCGACACACCCACCAACGCACCTCTCTAACCTACACATCCACTAACGCACTGCTCTAACCTACATACCCGCTAACGCACTTCTCTAACCTACACACCCAGTAACCGACAGCTTGAACCTACCCACCCAGTGACACGCTGCTCTAACCTACACACCCGCTAATGCACGGCTCTAACCTATCCACCCGCTCAAGCACTGCACTAACCTACACACCCACTAACGCACTGCTCTAACCTACACACCCATCAAAGCACTGCTCTAACCTACACATCCGCTAATGCACTGCCCTAACCTACACACCCACTAACGCACTGATCTAACCTACATACCTGCAAATGCACTGCTCTAACCTACACACCCACTAACGCACTGCTCTAACCTACACACCCATCAAAGCACTGCTCTAACCTACACTCCCGCTAACGCACTGCTCTAACCTACACACC
>NC_057750.1:14751409-14755971 GCF_004010195.1 Chiloscyllium plagiosum
GCACTGCTCTAACCTACACACCCGCTCACGCACGGCTCTAACCGACATATCTATTAACGCACTGCTGTAACTTACATACACGCTAACGCACTGCTCTAACCTACACATCCGCTAATGCACTGCCCTAACCTACACACCCACTTACGCACTGATCTAACCTACATACCCGCAAACGCACTGCTCTAACCTACATACCCGCAAACGCACTGCTCTAACCTACATACCCGCAAACGCACTGCTCTAACCTACACACCCACTTACGCACTGATCTAACCTACATACCCGCAAACGCACTGCTCTAACCTACATACCCGCAAACGCACTGCTCTAACCTACACACCCACCAACGCACTGCTGTAACTTACTCACCCATTAATGCACTGCTCTAACCTACACACCCGCTAACACACTGCTCTAACCTACACACGCACTAATGCACTGCTCTAACCTACACACCCACTAATGCACTGCTCTAACCTACACACCCACTAACACTCTGCTCTAACCTACACACTCGCTAATGCACTGCCCTAACCTACACACCCATCAACGCACTGCTATAACCTACACAATCACTAACGCATTGCACTAACCTACACACCCACTCATCTGACCTACACACGCACTAACGCACTGCTCTAACCTACCCACCCAGTAAAGCACTGCTCTAACCTACCCACCCGCTCACGCACTGCTCTAACCGACACATCCACTAACGCACTGCTTTAACCTACACACCCACCAACGCACCTCTCTAACCTACACACCCGCTAATGCATTGCTCTAACCTACACACCCAGTAACGCACTGCTCTACCCTACACACCCGCTAACGCACTGCTCGAACCTACCCACCCAGTGACTAGCTGTTCTAACCTACAAACCCGCTAATGCACGGCTCTAACCTACCCACCCGCTTAAGCACTGCTCTAACCTACACACCCACTAACTCACTTGTCTCACCTACACACCCACTAACGCACTGCTCTAACCTACACACCCACTAACACACTGCTCTAACCTACATACCCGCAAACGCACTGCTCTAACCTACACACCCACTAACGCTTTGCTCTAACCTACACACCCACCAATGCACTGCTGTAACTTACTCACACATTAACGCACTGCTCTAAACTACACACCCGCTAACACACTGCTCTAACCTACACACGCACTAATGCACTGCTCCAACCTACACACCGGCTAACAAACTGCTCTAACATAGACACCCACTAACACACTGCTCAAACCTACACTCCCGCTAACGCACTGCTCTAACCGACACACCCACTAATACACTGCTCTAACTTACACACTGGCTAACGCACTGCTCTAACCTACACACCCATCAACGCACTGCTATAACCTACACAATCACTAACGCATTGCGCTAACCTACACACCCACTAATCTGACCTACACACGCACTAACGCACTGCTCTAGCCTACCCACCCAGTAAAGCGCTGCTGTAACCTACACACCCGCTAATGCACTGCTCTCACCTACCCACCCGCTCACGCACTGCTCTAACCTACCCACCCGCACACGCACTGCTCTAACCGACACATCCACTAATGCACTGCTCTAACCGACATACCCGCTAACGCACTGCTCTAACCTACACACCCACTAATGCATTGCTCTAACCTACACACCCACCAACGCACCTCTCTAACCTACACATCCGCTAATGCATTGCTCTAACCTACACACCCGCTAACGCACTGCTCTAACCTACACACGCAGTAACGGACTGCTCGAACCTACCCACCCAGTGACTAGCTGCTCTAACCTACACACCCGCTAATGCACGGCTCTAACCTACCCACCCGCTCAAGCACTGTTCTAACCTACACACCCACTAACTCACTGGTCTCACCTACACACCCACCAATGCACTGCTCTAACCTACACACCCACCAAAGCACTGCTCTAACCTACACATCCACTAATGCACTGCCCTAACCTACACACCCACTAACACACTGCTCTAACCTACATACCCGCACACGCACTGCTCTAACCTACACACCCACTAACGCTTTGCTCTAACCTACACACCCACCAACGCACTGCTCTAACCTACACACCGGCTAACAAACTGCTCTAACATACACACCCACTAACACACTGCTCAAACCTACACTCCCGCTAACGCACTGCTCTAACCTATACACCCGCTCACGCACGGCTCTAACCGACACACCCACTAATACACTGCTCTAACTTACACACTGGCTAACGCACTGCTCTAACCTACACACCCGCAAACGCACTGCTCTAACCAACACACCCACTAACGCACTGCTCTAACCTACACACCCACTAACGCACTAATCTGACCTACACACGCACTAACGCACTGCTCTAACCTACACACCCACTAACACACTGCTCTAACCTACACACCCACTAACGCACTAATTTGACCTACACACGCACTAACGCACTGCTCTAACCTACCCACCCAGTAATGCGCTGCTGTAACCTACACACCCGCAAATGCACTGCTCTAACCTACCCACCCGCTCATGCATAGCTCTAACCGACACATCCACTAACGCACTGCTCTAACCTACACACCCACTAAGGCATTGCTCTAACCTACACACCCAGTAATGCACTGATCTAACCTACACACCCACCAACGCAATGCACTAACCTACACACCCGTTAACGCACTGCTCTAAACTACACACCCACCAACGCACCTCTCTAACCTACACATCCACTAATGCACTGCTCTAACCTACACACCCGCTCACACACGGCTGTAACCGACACACCCACTAACACACTGCTCTAACCTACACACTGGCTAACGCACTGCTCTAACCTACACACCCGCAAACCCCGCACTGCTCTAACCTACACACGAACTAACGCACTGCTCTAACCTACAAACCCACTAACGCACTGCTCTGACCTACACACGCACTAACGCACAGCTCTAACCTACCCACCCAGTGACGCACTGCTGTAACCTACACACCCGCTAACGCACTGCTCTAACCTACAAACCCACTAACGCACTGCTCTGACCTACACACCCACTAATGCACTGCTCTAACCTACACACCCACTAACGCACTGCTCTAACCTACACACCCACTAACGCACTGCTCTAACCTACATACCCGCAAAAGCACTGCTCTAACCTACACACCCACCAATGCACTGCTGTAACTTACTCACACATTAACGCACTGCTCTAAACTACACACCCGCTAACACACTGCTCTAACCTACACACCCACTAACACACTGCTCTAACCTACACACCCACTAACACTCTGCTCTAACCTACACACTCGCTAATGCACTGCCCTAACCTACACACCCATCAACGCACTGCTATAACCTACACAATCACTAACGCATTGCGCTAACCTACACACCCACTAATCTGACCTACACACGCACTAACGCACTGCTCTAACATACCCACCCAGGAAAGCGCTGCTCTAACCGACACACTCACTAACACTCTGCTCTAACCTACCCACCCGCTCATGCACTGCTCTAACCGACACATCCACTAACGCACTGCTCTAACCGACATACCCACTAATGCACTGCTCTGACCTACAGACGCACTAACGCACTGCTCTAAACCTACCCACCCAATAACGCGCTGCCGTAACCTACACACCCGCAAATGCACTGCTCTAACCTACACACCCACTAATGTATTGCTCTAACCTACACACCCACCAATGCACCTCTCTAACCTACACATCCGCTAATGCATTGCTCTAACCTACACACCCAGTAACGCACTGCTCTACCCTACACACCCGCTAACGCACTGCTCTAAACTACACACCAACCAACGCACCTCTCTAACCTACACATCCGCTAATGCATTGCTCTAACCTACACACGCAGTAATGGACTGCTCGAACCTACCCACCCAGTGAATAGCTGCTCTAAGTGGGCGGCACGGTGGCACAGTGGTTAGCACTGCTGCCTCGCAGCGCCAGAGACCCGGGTTCAATTCCCGACTCAGGCGACTGACTGTGTGGAGTTTGCACGTTCTCCCCGTGTCTGCGTGGGTTTCCTCCGGGGGCTCCGGTTTCCTCCCACAGTCCAAAGATGTGCAAGTCAGGTGAATTGGCCATGCTAAATTGCCCCTAGTGTTAGGTAAAGGGGTAAATGTAGGGCTATGGGTGGGTCACGCTTCGGCGGGTCGGTGTGGACTTGTTGGGCCGAAGGGCCTGTTTCCACACTGTAAGTAATCTAATCTAATCTAATCTAAAACCTACACACCCGCTAATGCACGGCTCTAACCTACCCACCCGCTCAAGCACTGCTCTAACCTACACACCCACTAACTCACTGGTCTCACCTACACACCCACTAACGCAATGCTCTAACCTACACACCCACCAAAGCACTGCTCTAACCTATATACCCGCAAACTCACTGCTCTAACTTACACATCCACTAACGCTTTGCTCTAACCTACACACCCACCAACGCACTGCTGTAACTTACTCACACATTAACGCACTGCTCTAAACTACACACCCGCTAACACACTGCTCTAACCTACACAC
>NC_057750.1:14758501-14777312 GCF_004010195.1 Chiloscyllium plagiosum
CCCACTAACACACTGCTCTAACCTACACACGCACTAATGCACTGCTCCAACCTACACACCGGCTAACAATCTGCTCTAACATACACACCCACTAACACACTGCTCAAACCTACACTCCCGCTAATGCACGGCTCTAACCGACATACCCACTAATACACTGCTCTAACTTACACACCCAGTAACGCACTGCTCTAACCTACACACCCGCAAACGCACTGCTCTAACCTACACACCCACTAACACACTGCTCTCACCTACACACCCACTAACGCACTCGTCTGACCTACACACGCACTAACGCACTGCTCTAACCTACCCACCCAGTAACGCGCTGCTGTAACCTACACACCCGCAAATGCACTGCTCTAACCTACCCACCCGCTCATGCACTGCTCCAACCTACACACCCACTAAGGCATTGCTCTAACCTACACACCCAGTAATGCACTGATCTAACCTACACACCCACCAACGCAATGAACTAACCTACACACCCATTAACGCGCTGCTCTAAACTACACACCCACCAACGCACCTCTCTAACCTACACATCCACTAACGCACTGCTCTAACCTACACACCCGCTCACGCACGGCTCTAACCGACACACCCACTAACACACTGCTCTAACCTACACACGGGCTAACGCACTACTCTAACCTACACACCCGCAAACCCCGCACTGCTCTAACCTACAAACCCACTAACGCACAGCTCTAACCTACCCACCCAGTAACGCACTGCTGTAACCTACACACCCGCAAATGCACTGCTCTAACCTACCCACCCGCTCATGCACTGCTCTAACCGACACATCCACTAACGCACTGCTCTAACCTACATACCCGCTAATGCACTGCTCTAACCTACACACCCAGTAACGCGTTGCTGTAACCTACACACGCGCAAATGCACTGCTCTAACCGACACATCCACTAACGCACTGCTCTAACCTACATACCCGCTAACACACTGCTCTAACGTACACGCCCACTAAGGCATTGCTCTAACCTACACACCCAGTAATGCACTGATCTAACCTACACACCCATCAACGCAATGCACTAACCTACACACCCGTTAACGCACTGCTCTAAACTACATACCCACCAACGCACCTCACTAACCTACACATCCACTAACGCACTGCTCTAACCTACATACCCGCTCACGCACGGCTCTAACCGACACAGCCACTAACACACTGCTCTAACCTACACACTGGCTAACGCACTACTCTAACCTACACACCCGCAAACCCCGCACTGCTCTAACCGACACATCCACTAATGCACTGCCCTAACCTACACACCCACTAACGCATTGCTCTAACCTACATACCCGCAAACGCACTGCTCTAAACTACACACCCGCTAACACACTGCTCTAACCTATACACGCACTGATGCACTGCTCCAACCTACACACCGGCTAACAAACTGCTCTAACAAACACACCCACTAACACACTGCTCAAACCTACACTCCCGCTAACGCACGGCTCTAACCTACACACCCGCTCACGCACGGCTCTAACCGACACACCCACTAACACACTGCTGTCACCTACACAGCTGCAAACGCACTGCTCTAACCTACCCACCAAATAACGCACTGCCCTAACCTACACACCCACTCACGCACTGCTCTAACCTACCCACCCAGTAACGCGCTGCTGTAACCTACACACCCGCAAATGCACTGCTCTAACCTACCCACCCGCTCATGCACTGCTCTAACCGACACATCCACGAATGCACTGCTCGAACCTACACACCCACTAATGCACTGATCTAACCTACACATCCACTAACGCACTGCTCTAACCTACACACCCGCTCACGCACGGCTCTAACCGACACACCCACTAACACACTGCTCTAACCTAAACACTGGCTAACACGAACGCACTGCTCTAACCAACCCAACCACGAATGTACTGCTCTAACCTTCACACCCAGTAACTCACTGCTCTAACCTGCAATCTGATAATATACTGCTCTAACCTACACACCCACTAACGCTTTGCTCTAACCTACACACCCACCAACGCACTGCTGTAACTTACTCACCCATTACTGCACTGCTCTAACCTACACACCCGCTAACACACTGCTCTAACCTACGCACGCACTAATGCACTGCTCCAACCTACACACCCGCCTACTCACTGCTCTAACCTCCACACCGGCTAACGTACTGCTCTAACGTACACACCCACTAACACACTGCTCTAACCTACACACCCAGTAATGCACTGATCGAACCTACACACCCACCAACGCACTGCTCTAACCTACACACCCACGAACGCACTGCTCTAACCAACCCAACCACGAATGTACTGCTCTAACCTTCACACCCAGTAACTCACTGCTCTAACCTGCAATCTGATAATATACTGCTCTAACCTACACACCCACTAACGCTCTGCTCTAACCTACACACCCACGAATG
Source organism: Chiloscyllium plagiosum (assembly GCF_004010195.1). NCBI lineage: Eukaryota > Metazoa > Chordata > Chondrichthyes > Orectolobiformes > Hemiscylliidae > Chiloscyllium > Chiloscyllium plagiosum. Next base: position 14,760,958 of record NC_057750.1, read on the forward strand.
CAATGTTCTAACCTACACACCCAGTAATGCACTGATTGAACCGACACACCCACTAACGCACTGCTCTAACCTACACACGCACTAACGTACTGCTCTTACCGACACAGCCACGAACGCACTGCTCTAAACTACATACCCGCTAAAGCACTGCTCTAACCTACACACCCACTAATGCACTGCTCTAACCTACACACCAGCTAATGCACTGCACTAACCTACACACCCATCAACACACTGCTCTAACCTACACACTAACTAACGCATTGCCCTAACCTACACACCCGGTACTGCACTGCCCTAACCTACACACGCACGAACGCACTACTCTGACCTACACAACCACTAACACACTGCCCTAACCTACACACTTGCTAATGCACTGCCCTAACCTACACACCCATCAACACACTGCTATAACCTACACAATCACTAATGCATTGCGCTAACCTACACACCCGCTACTGCACTGCCCTAACCTATGCACCCACTAACGCACTAATCTGACCTACACACGCACTAACGCACTGCTCTAACCTACCCACCCAGTAACGCGCTGCTGTAACCTACATACCCGCTAATGCACTGCTCTAAGCTATCCACCCGCTCACGCACTGCTCTAACTGACACATCCACTAACGCACTGCTCTAACCTACATACCCGCTAATGAACTGCTCTAACCTACACATCCACTAATGCATTGCTCTAACCTACACACCCAGTAATGCACTGATCTAACCTACACACCCAGTAATGCAGTGATCTAACCTACACACCCGCTAACGCACTGCTCTAATCTACACACCCACTAACGCACTGCTCTAACCTACACACCCAGTAATGCACTAATCTAATCTACACACCCGCTAACACACAGCTCTAAACTACACACCCGCTAACGCACTGCCTAACCTACACACCCACCAACGCACTGCTCGAACCTACACACCCACTAACGCACTGCTCACACCTACCCACCCACTAAGGCACTGCTCTAACCTACACATCCAGTAATGCACTGATCTAACCTACACACCCGCGATCACACTGCTCTAACCTACACATCCACTAACACACTGCTCTAACCTACACATCCACTAACACACTGCTCTAATCTACACACCCGCTAACGCACTGCTCTAACCTACACAACCACCAACACAGTGCTTGAACCTACACACCCGCTAAAGCACTGCACTAACCTACCCATGCGCTAACGCACTGCTCTAACCTATCCACCCACTAACGCACTGCTATAAACTACACACCAGTCAACTCACTGTTCTAGTCTACACACCCACTGACACACTGTTCTAACCTATACACCCACTCATGCACTGCTCTAACCTACACACCCCAGTAATGCACTGCTCTACCCTACACTAACCTACACACCCACCAACACACTGCTCTAACCTACACAACCACTAACGCACTGCACTAAGCTACCCACCCATGAACACACTGTTCTAACCTACTCACCCAGTAATGCACTGATCTAAGATACACACCCAGTAATGCACTGCTCTAACCCAGACACCCACTATCGCACTGCCATACCCTACACACCCGCTAACGTACTACTCTAACCTACACACCCGCTAACTCTCTGCTCTCACCTACACATCTGCCAACGCACTACACTAATCTACACACCCACTAACGCACTGCTCTAACCTACACACCGGCTAACGCACTGCTCTAACCTGCACACCCACTAACGCACTGCTCTAACCTACAGACCCACTAACGCACTGATCTAACCTACACATCCTCTAATGCACTGCTCTAACCGACAGACCCACTAACACACTGCTCTAACCTACACAACCACCAACGCACTGCTCTAAACTACACACCCACTAACGCACTGCACTAACCTACAAACGCAGTAATGCACTGCTCCAACCTACACACCCACTAACGTACTGCTCTAACACACCCACCCGCTAACGCACTGACACACCCTGTAATGCACTGCTCTAACCAACACACCCACTATCGCACTGCTCTAACCTACACCCGTTAACGTACTGTTCTAACCTACCCACCTGCTCATGCACTGCTCTAACCTACATACCCGCAAACCTACTGCTCTAACCTACACACGCAGTAATGCACTGATCTAACCTACACACACATTCACGCACAGCTTTTAACTCACCCAGTTGCTAACGTACCGCTGTAACCTACACACCCACTAACACACTGCTCTAACCTACACACCCAGTAATGCACTGATCTAACCTACACACATTCACGCACTGATCTAAGATACACACCCAGTAATGCACTGCTCCAACCTCGATACCCACTATCGCATTGCTCTATCCTACACACCCGCTAACGTACTGCTCTAACCTACACACTCACCAAAGCAACGCTTGAACCTACACACCCCCTAATGCACTGCCCTAGCCTACACACCCAGTAATGCACTGGTCTCACCTACACAGCCAGTAATGCACTGATATAATCTACACAGCCATGAATGCATAGCTCTAAACTACACACCCGCTAATGCACTGCTCTAAACTACACACCCACTAACACACTGCTCTAACCTACCCAGTCACTAACGTACTGCACGAACCAACACATCCACTAAGGCACTCCTCTAACGTATAGACCCACAAACGCACTGCTCTAACCTACACACCCACTAACCCTCTGCAACAACCTACACACCCACTAACATAGTGCTCTGACCTACACACGCGCTAACGTACTGCTCTAACCTACCCACGCACAAACGCACTGCTGTAACCGACACACCCACTAACGCACTGCTGTAACCGACATACCCGCTAACGCACTGCACTAACCTACACACCCACTAACGCACTGCTCTAACCTACCCATCCACTAATGCAATGCTCTAACCTACACACCAGCCAACGCACTGTTCTAACCTACACACGCACTAATGCACTGCTCTAACCTACACACCAGCCAACGCACTGCTCTAACCTACACACCCACTAACCCACTGCACTAACCTACTCACCCACCAAAGCACTGCTCTAACCTACACACCTGCTAACATACTGCTCTAACCTACACATGCACTAACGCACTGCTCTAACCTACACACGCACTAACGCACTGCTCTAACCTACACACCCACTAACACACTGCACTAACCTACTCACCCACCAAAGCACTGCTCTAACCTACACACCTGCTAACTCACCTACACACCCAGTAATGCACTGATCTAAGCTATACACCCAGTAACGTACAGCTCTAACCTACACACCCACTATCGCACTGCTCTAACCTACACACCTGCTAACGTACTGCTCTAACCTACACATGCACTAACGCACTGCTCTAACCTACACACCAGCCAACGCACTGCTCTCACCTACACACCAGCCAACGCACTGCTCTCACCTACACACCCAGTAATGCACTGATCTAAGCTATACACCCAGTAACATACAGCTCGAACCTACACACCCACTATCGCACTGCTCTAACCTACACACCAGCCAACGCACTGCTCTAACCTACACACCCACCAAAGCACTGCTCTAACCTACACACCCACTAACCCTGCTCTAACCTACACATGCACTAACGCACTGCTCTAACCTACACACCCACCAACACACTGCTCTAACCTACACACCCGCTAACGCACTGCTCTCACCTACACACCCAGTAATGCACTGATCTAAGCTATACACCCAGTAACGTACAGCTCTAACCTACACACCCACTATCGCACTGCTCTAACCTACACACCTGCTAACGTACTGCTCTAACCTACACATGCACTAACGCACTGCTCTAACCTACACACCCACTAACACACTGCTCTAACCTACACACGCACTATCGCACTGCTCTAAATTACACACCTGCCAACGCACTGCACTAATCTACACACCCCCTAACGCACTACTCTAACCTACACACCGGCTAACTCACAGCTCTCACCTACACACCAGCTAATGCCCTGCTCTAACCTACACACCCACTAACGCACTGCTCTAAACTACACAACTAGTAATGCACTGCTCTAATCTACACACCCACCAACGCAGTGCTCGAACCTACACACCCGCTAATGCACTAGTGCACGGATCTAAGCTATACACCCAGTAACGTACAGCTCTAACCTACACACCGACTATCGCACTGCTCTAAACTACACACCCAGTAATGCACTGCTCTAACCTACACACCCAGTAATGCACTGCTCTAACCTACACACCCACCAATGCAGTGCTCGAACCTATCCACGCGCTAATGCACTGCTCTAACCTACCCACCCACTAACGCACTGCTCTAACCTACACACCAGCCAACGCACTGCTCTAACCTACACATCCATTAACACACTGCTCTCACCTACACACCCAGTAATGCACTGATCTAATCTATACACCCAGTAACGTACAGCTCTAACCTACACACCTACTATCGCACTGCTCTAAACTACACACCCGCTAATGCACTGCTCTAACCTACACACCCGCTAACGTACTGCTCTCACCTATACACCCAATAACGCACTGCTGTAACCTACACACCCAGTAATGCACTGCTCTAAACTACACATCCACTAATGCACTGCTCTAACCTACACACTCGCTAATGCACTGCTGTAACCGACACACCCACCAACGCACTGCTCTAACTGACACACCCACCAATGCACTGCTCTAACCTACACACCCACCAATGCACTGCTCGAACCTCCACACCCGCTAACGCACTGCACTAACCTACCCACGCGCTAACGCACTGCTCTCACCTACACACCAGCCAACACACTGCTCTCACCTACACACCCAGTAATGCACTGATCTAAGCTATACACCCAGTAACATACAGCTCTAACCTACACACCCACTATCGCACTGCTCTAACCTACACACCTGCTAACGTACTGCTCTAACCTACACACTCACTAATGCACTGCTCTAACCTACACACCCACTAACACACTGCTCTAACCTACACACCAGCTAATGTACTGCCCTAACCTACACACCCACAAACGCACTGCACTAACGCACTGCTCTAACCTATGCATCTGCTAATCTTCTGCACTAAATTGTACAGCCACTGACATACACACCCACTAACGTATGCACTGACATACACACCCACTAACGTATGCACTAACCTACACACCCGCTAACACTCTGCATTATACGATTTAGCCACTAACATAGTACATAATGTTACATACCTGCTTATGACAGGGGCAGAGTTGAGCATGGTCGCCATTACAAAAGAGGAAGTGCCAGAAAAGCTAAAAGGTCTAAAAATTGATAAATCTCCTGGCCCTGAGGGGCTACATCTCGAGTTCTGAGGAAATAGCAGAGTCATTGGTTGTGAGCTTGGTTGTGTCTCTGGAGTTAGGCAAAGTTCCCAGATGATTGGAAAATCACTGTTGTGACCCCCTTGTTCAAGAAAGGATTAAGACAAAGATGGAAAAGTATAGGCCGGTTAGCCTAACCTTGGTTGTAGGTAAAATTCTAGAATGAATTGTTAAGGAATGTGATCTCTAAATTCTTGAAAGTGTAGGGTCAGATTAGAACAAGTCAGCATGGATTTATTAAGGGGAGGTCAGGCCTGACAAACCTGTTAGAATTCTGTGAAGAGGTAAGAAGTAGGTTAGACCAGGGAAACCCGGTGGATGTTATCTATCTAGGCTTCTAAAAGGCCTTTGATAAGATGGCTCATGGAAGGCTGCTGAGCAAGGTGAGGGCCCATGGTGTTGGAGGTGAGCTACTGGCATGGATTGAGGATTGGCTCTCTGACAGAAGACAGAGAGTTAGGATAAAAGGTTCTTTTTCGGAATGGCAAGTAGTGACAAGTGGTGTCCCGCAGGGTTCAGTGTTGAGGCTGCAGCTGTTCACGTTATATATTAATGATCTGGATGAGGGGACAGGGGGCATTCTGGTGAAGTTTGCCGAAAATACAAAGTTAGATGGACAGGCAGGTTGGACTGAGGAGGTGGGGAAGCTGCAGAAAGATTTAGACAGTTTAGGAGTGGTCCAGGAAATGGCTGATGAAATTCAACGTGAGCAAATGCGACATCTTGCACTTTGGAAAAAAGAATACAGGCATGGACTATTTTCTAAATGGGGAGAAAATTCATAAAGCCAAAGTACAAAGGGATATGGGAGTGCTAGTCCAGGATTCTCTAAAGGTTGACTTGCAGGTTGAGTCCGTGGTTAAGAAAGTGAATGTAATGTTGTCATTTATCTCAAGAGGGTTGGAATGTAAAAGCAGCGATGTGCTACTGAGACTTTATAAAGCTCTAGTTAGGCCCCATTTAGAATACTGTGTCCAATTTTGGGCCCCACACCACAGGAAGGACATACTGGTACTGGAGTATGTCCAGCAGAGATTCACACGGATGATCCCTGCAATGGTAGGCCTAACATACCATGAACGGCTGAGGATCCTGGGATTGTATTCATTAGAGTTTAGAAGGTTGAGGGGAGATCTAATAGAAACTTACAGGATAATGCATGGCTCAGAAAGGGTGGAGAAAGTGAGGTCTGCAGATGCCGGAGATCAGAGATGGAAATGTGTTGCTGGAAAAGCGCAGCAGGTCAGGCAGCATCTAGGGAACAGGAGAATCGACGTTTCGGGCAGAAGGGCTAATGCCCGAAACGTCGATTCTCCTGTTCCCTAGATGCTGCCTGATCAGAAAGGGTGGACACTGGGAAGTTGTTTCCGCTAGGCAGGGAGACTAGGGCCCGTGGGCACAGCCTTAGAATTAGAGGGTGTCAATTTAGAATGAAAATGAGTTAACATTTCTTCAGCCAGAGAGTGGTGGGCCTATGGAATTCATTGCCACTGAGTGCAGCGGAGGCCGGGACGTTAAATGTTTTCAATAAATTCTTAATCTCGCAAGGAATTAAGGGCTACTGGGAGAGTGCAGGTAAGTGGCGTTGAAATGCTCATCAGCCAGGATTAAATGGCGGAGTGGACTCGATGGGCCAAATGGCCTTACTCCCACTCCTATGTCTTATGGTCTTATGTTCTTAAGACCTTTTACTGTACATCTCTATGACTCTGTAACTGAAAAAATACATCCCTGTCAAAGTACTATACATCATGTCAAACCTCGTAACACTAATGTATACCCCCATTCAAATACTACACATCGACACACATAGCTGATAATATACATACCCATGTTAACTTACAAACTCATCTTGATTTGCAAACACTATCATATTCACCTGCTAACATACTGCACACTAACATATATTATGCTGAGTTTCTCCAGCTTTCTGGGTTTGTTTCAGATTTCTAGCATCCACAGTATTTTGCTTTCTCACTAATCCAGAAACTGCACAGTAACATATACACTGGTGAGCACGCTACACACCAACCTGTGTATCTGATAATGTACATCCCTGCAAGTACAAAGCATACTATCATATATAACAGATTTGAATTTAATTCTTCCATGACATCGCTGGCAAGGCCAGCATTTGTTGCCCATTCCGGATTGTGCCTGATTTGAGCAGCTTACTCCAGCATTTCAGAGTCAACCCCATTGCTGTGGGTGTGGAGTCACAGGTAGGCCCAGGCCGAGTAAGGAGAGCAGATATCCTTCCCTAAGGAACGTTAGAGAACCAAATGGGATCCAAACAATTGATTGCTCCATGATCACCATCACAGAGTAGCTTCCAATTTCCCAGCATTTATTAATTACATTTAACTTCACCAGGATGTCTCCAAAGTGTTAGCCTCTGCCTCTGGATTACTCATGGTATTACCGCTACACTACCATCAGCTGCAGAACAGCAAAGAGGCATGTTATGTTTTATACATCTATAATCAAACTGAATTACAATTACAGAATATGTATATAACTGGTAACTTATTGTCAATATTAGGAAGTATGAATAGTACATTTGGCAAGAAAAATAAGGAGGTTGCATACTAGTTAAAAAATCTAAAGGAACAAAGGGATCTGGGAACATAAATATAAAAGTCCCTGCTAGTAGCAGAAGAAGTTAGCTCAGTTGGCTAACCTAATGGTTGCGATGAGTAACTTCTGACCTGGCTCCTCCTGTTCCCCCATTAGGGGAGACGTTGGCATTGGGCTCGAGATCCCAACATCCAAGTCCACAGCAGCCCAGCGCCATCTGTTGAAATCTGAACACAGCAGCTGGCAGAATTTCAATTCAATCGGCATGGTGGCACAGTGGTTAGCACTGCAGCCTCACAGCGTCAGAGACCTGGGTTCAATTCCCGCCTCAGGCAACTGTCTGTGTGGAGTTTGCACATTCTCCCCGTGTCTGCGTGGGTTTCCTCCGGGTGCTCCAGTTCCTCCCACAGTCCAAAAATCTGCAGGTTAGGTGAATTGGCCGTGCTAAATTGCCCGTAGTGTTAGGTGAAGGGGTAAATGTAGGGGAACGGGATTGGGTGGGTTGCTCTTCGTAGGGTCGGTATGGACTTGCTGGGCCAAAGGGCCTGTTTCCACAATAAATCTGGAATTGAATGCGTATTCTATAGATGATTTCTAAAAAATCCATCCAAGTGTGTGCTATATAAAGTGTAGGGGTAGTGTATACATCCAGTGTGTGATATATAAACATCTTGGATTGATATGGTGCTCCATTAGGGTCAGTGTTGTGACCAGGGCTCATTCCTACTTACATCAATGACTTGGACTTCAGAGTCAGAAACACAATTTGCAGACGACACCAAACTGAGGGGAACAGACGATACGGAGGAGGACCGCAACAAGTTACAGGAGGACCTCAATAAACTTGCAGAACAGGCAAATAATTCACAAAGGACGGACGCGACGGATAAAGGCGACGCCGTACACTCGGTCAGAATAGCGAGATCCCTTTTCATTCAGAAGGTCGAGGTCCAGGAGGGACGGAGGAGCCAAGAGTTCTTGGACAAAGACATCAATGGTAGACGCATCTACCACTTAACCTGTCCCTTCCAAACCCCACTCCCACTCAGAACATCTGACAGTTGTGCCAGATGTTCTCAGGGACATGTGGAATACAAGCCACTAATCTTAGCTTCAGTTCTAGAGCACCAGTGCTGAACAGTAGAGAAACCAGTTGAGATAACACGGACTACTGTGTGCAGTTCTCGCTATCAGCTTACATAAAGACAGAGGCACTGGAGAGGATACAAAGAACTTTTACAAGGACAAGCCCAGAAATATATGGATGTACCTGTCAGGAAAGGATTGGCCAGTCTTTTGAAGGAAGCAGACTGAGCAGTGAACTAATCAAGGCGTTTAAAACAACTAAAGGTTGCGATCGAGTGGACACAGAGAGGACATGTCCTCTTTTGGGAAGGAGTGTTGAAACGAGATAGTCCCCAAAAATTCCAATCAGGAAGTCGGGAGAAATATCTTCACCCAGAGGAGGCTGAGGACTTGGAACTCACTACAGACTGACTGAAACAAATCGTATCGATGCACTGAAACAGAGGCTCACGCACATTAGTGAGAAGGGAATAGAGGGTTAGATTAACAGATTCAGACAAGGAATAATGGGAGGAGGCACAAATGAATATAAACACTAGCATGGACTGGTTGGGCCAAATGGCCCATTCGTACGGTCCTATCTGATACGAGGTAATACCTGCTGGATGATTTTTTATTGGGAGCCTCCAGTTCATGTTTGCGAGCGAGGATCCCTTCCTGCTCTGCTGTGTGTGTGACCGGCGGTGGGGCTGCAGCGCTGTTCTGGGGAGACGGTGCGGAGCGGGACCGTCGCGGTTCTCCAATCGGCTGGTTCGGGTCCTTCTGCCGAGGTCTCCTCCTGGGCTTGGGTCTGTCCCTCGCCCTCGGTCTGTCCGGCCGAGGGGTTCTCTCTGGCAGTTTCTCAATTCCATTCGGCAGGCCGACAGACAGTGACGAGTCCCGTCCCTGTGCGGAAAGACAGCGTCTCAGTGTCCATCGGTCACGGCTCACCAAAAGCACTTTCACCGAGCGAGAGCATCCCAGAGCTCGCCGTTACGCGTCTGCCATTTAACCTGTCCCTTCCAAACCCCACTCCCACTCAGAACATTGCCAGCCCATCATTTTAAGGTGATGGGAGGAAGGCTTAGGGGAGATGTCAGAGGTAGGTTCTTTACATAAGAGAGTGGTGGGTGCGTGGGAATGCACTGCCAGTGGTGGTAGTTAAGAGTGGGGTGCTGGGAAAGCACAGCAGGAACCTGAGGAGCTAGAGAATCCAAGTTTCAGGCAAAGGCCCTTCATCAGGACTCAGGAATGCCAGTGGTGGTAATAGAGTCAGATACAAAGGGGCATTTAAGCAACTCTTAGATGAGCACATGGAGGATAGTACAATGACGGGTATGTAAGTTAGTCTGATCTTAGAGTAGGATAAAAGGCCGGCACAACATCGAGGGCCGAAGGGCCTGCACTGTGCTGTACTGTTCGATGTTCTATGACATGCCGGAAATACAAACCATTCACGGGGCAGCGAGGACAGGGCACCACACTATCCAGGAAATCAGTGGGCACCAGATAAATCCTGTCTTCCTCTTAACCAACGGGACTTACGGATTGATAAACTAACAACAGATTAGAAGAATGATGAATCTGAGTTAAATTAAGGGTGCAGAAAGTGAAATGAAGAGAGAAGAAGAAAAACTGAATTCTTTACAAGTTTGGTTCATGTTCATTTATGGGATATGGGCTTCACTGGCTGCATTTATCGCCCAGAGGGCAATTAAGAGTCAATTGCGTTGTGTGGGTCTGGAGTCCCATGTAGGCCAGACCAGCTAAGGATGGCAGATTTCCCTCCCTGAAGGACATTACTGAACCAGATAGGTTTCCCCCAACAATCTTGATGACCATTACATTTTTTTTAAATTGAATTCAGATTCCCACCATCTGCCAACGCAGGTTTGGAACCAGGTCTCCAGAACACACCCTGGGTCTCTGGATTAATAGTCAAGCAATAATACCCCCACTAGGCCAGAGCCTGCTCTAAGAGGTGGGTGTCATTGGGAAGGCCAGCATTTGTTGCCCATCCCTAATCAACGTCCAACTAAGTAGCTTACTCGGCCACTTCAGAGGACAGATAGGGGTCAATCACTTTGCTGTGGGTCTAGAGTCACATGTAGGCCAAACCGGGTAAAGACAGCAGATTTCCTTCCCTGAAGATTATTACTGAGCCAGATGGTTTTAGCAACAATTGCCAATTGTCAACATTAGTGACAACAGCTTTATTTTCTAGATGTATTCACTGAATGTAAATTCTACTGACTGAGCATTAGTCAGGGCCTCTGAGTTACCAGCCCAATGGTAGTCCTTGTGCACCTCAATCTTCAAATCCTAACTCGCACCATTCATGTTATCCCTGCGCATGCAATAATCTGCTGTCACTCACCTGGGCTTCCTTCTCCTGAAGTTGCTCCACAATGTCAGCCAGAGTGGTCCTCCTGTCCCTTCAAAAAATAAGACAATATGGGTCAAGTGGCGAAACCCTCAGAATCTGTCAAGGAACTAGGAGTAAGAAGTCCAGTAATAGCTGGAAATCAAAGTACAGGTCTTGCCAGATCTCATTTTGAAGACAGGAGATGGGTTAGACAAGTATGGCTCTGAACCAGTTTTACTACTGTTTCCTTTGCAAGGTTCTTGGCCCTCACTGGGAATCCCCGAGCCTCACTCGCTCAGTTTATTTAATCCCTACAATGCAGAAAGAGGCCACTTGGCCCATCAAGTCTGCACCGACCCTCTGAAGAGCATCCCACCCAGACCCATGCCCCCACCCTGTAGCTGTAATCTTGCATTTCCCATGGGCAATCCGTCTAACCTGCACATCCTCGGACTGTGGGAGGAAACCGGAGCACCCGGAGGAAACCCACACAGACACGGGGAGGATGTGCAAACTCCACACAGATAGTCGCCCGAGGCTGGAATTGAACCCCGGGTCCCTGGTGCTGTGGGGCAGCAGTGCTAACCGCTGAGCCTCCCCATGTAGGTTGTGGACGCTCAGGTCTGCTTACATTAGAAACAGTTGTTGTCAGGAACTGTCTTGCTTTGTCACTTCTTAAAGCAACCACCCTCACCTCTTCCTCAAGAAACCCACCCGTTATCCAGTTGCTTCTTCTGGAATAGAGTGACCTAAGGGTTTAAGAAGATGAACGGACAGGTTGAGAAGAGTCATTAGCAAAGCTTAGATGATTTTGAGCTTGCTAAATGGAGGCACCGAGTACTAATGCAGTGATTGCTACATTGCACAGAGCTGAAGCTTTGCGAAAAGGAAACAGAGCATCAACTTTGTTCGTCGTGCGTTCACCCAAACCAGGACAGAAGGATCAAACTTGCAGAAAGGGACACCATTTTACAGAGCCTGAGGAGTGGGCGCTGATTGGCTGGGCCGTCATAGGCAGCAGCAACGGTCAACTACCAATCATAATTCTCCGACCCAGGCAGGTGGATTCTGATTGGTCAGGGTGTTGTGATGGGGATGCAACTGAGCATTGGCCGTCTCCAGGACCCCCCTTTCTAATGAATATATTCAAGTGAATTAAAGATGAACTTTTATAGAACACTACAGTTCACCCCAACTAGAGCAGTGCACGCAGGTCTGGTCTCCACAGCTTAGGATGGATGTCAGAGTAAAAAGGAGATGTACCAGAACAGTGCCAGGGGCGAAGGGTTTTGATGGAAGGAGCTGGGGGTGTTTCCCTTGGAGTGAAGGAGATGGAGGAGATGATTGATGGAGGTGGACTCGAGTGTACCAGGTCTAATCAAGTAGATGGGGAGCAGGGAGGTTTACACAAGGTAGGTGGGGGAAGAGGGGGAGGCATTGCTCCCATTAGCTAATGGCACAAGGTTTACCAGGGGAGTCACAGATTTAAAGTTTTCTACAAGCGATTCAGGGGCATCAGAAGATGTTACAACAACAAGTGGGAATAACTTGGAATTCTCTGTCTACAGGGGAGGTGGAGACAGAGATTATGAATGATTTCAAAAATAAACTGGACAGGCTCTTGAGGGAAATCAAGTTTCAAGGCTTTGGGGATGGAGTGGGACAGGCCGGATGACTGTACAGTAACCCAAAGGGACTTGTTAGATTCAATATACTCCATCGGTGCTGTAACAACTGATTCCACGTCATGGGAATTCCTTTCGTTCTATTTTAAAACTCAACTTCCTCAATTTACCCTGTCAATTCTCAGCTGTACCAGGGGCATTGTAAACAGTCAGTTGAGAATTGCTTGGGCTGTTCCTGGTCCTGTACTGTACCAGTCCTGGGAGTGTTTCATACAGACAGTGCAGAGAGAGCTTTACTCTGTATCTAACCCTGTGCTGTCCCTGTCCTGGGAGTGTTTGATGGGGGACAGTGTAGAGAGAGCTTTACTCTGAATCAAACTCTGTGCTGTCCCTGTCCTGGGAGCGTCAATGGGGACAGTGTAGAGAAAGCTTTACTCTGTATCTAACCCTGCACTGTCCCTGTTCTGGGAGTGTTTGATGGGGACAGTGTAGAGAGAGCTTTACTCTGTATCTAACCTGTGCTGTCCCTGTCCTGGGAGTGTTTGATCAGTGGTAGTGTAAAGGGAGCTTTACTCTGTATCTAATCTAATACTGTCCCTGTCCTGGGAGTGTTGATGGGGATAGTGTTGGGAGAGCTTTACACTGTACCTAACCTTGTGCTGTCCCTGTCCTGGGAGTGTTTGATGGGGACAGTGTAGAGGAAGCTTTATTCTGTATCTAACTCTGTGTTGTCCCTGTCCTAGGAGCATCAATGGGGACAGTGTAGAGAGAGCTTTATTCTGTACCTAACCCTGTGCTGTCCCTGTCCTGAGAGTGTTTGATGGGGACAGTGTAGAGGGAACTTTACTCTGTATCCAACCCCATGCTGTCCCTGACCTGGGAGTGTCAATGGGTATAGTGTAGAGGTAGCTTTACTCTGCACCTAACCCTGTGCTGTCCCTGTCCTGGGACTGTTTGATGGGGACAGTGTAGAGAGAACTTTACTCTATATCTAACCTTGTGCTGTCCCTGTTCTGGGAGTGTCAATGGGGATAGTGTAGAGAGAGCTTTACTCTGTACCTAACCCTGTGCTGTCCCTGTCCTGGGAGTGTCAATAGGGATAGTGTAGAGGGAGCTTTACCCTGCACCTAACCCTGTGCTGTCCCTGTCCTGGGACTGTTTGATGGGGACAGTGTAGAGGGAACTTTACTCTGTATCTAACCTTGTGCTGTCCCTGTTCTGGGAGTGTCAATGGGGATAGTGTAGAGGGAGCTTAACCCTGTGTCTAAGCCCGTGCTGCCTCTGTCCTGGGAGTGTCAATGGGGACAGTGTCAGGTGGGCATTATTTTGAGATTTAAAAAGATTTTGGAAGAGAAGCGGGGGGAGCTTGCTCAGTATTTAACCCTGCGCTGGACTTAGCCTTGGGACAGTGTGATGGAGATAGTGTTGAGGGATATTTACTTTTTGTTTAAAAGAGTAGAAATGTTTGCATCGAGAGAGGGAGGTGACTGATTATCATCTCCCGCATAACCATACGTTGCCCTTTATATCCTGACACATTGATGGGGAATACAGTGGCAGCTTCCCCCAGAGTAATGAGCTCCATTTCTGTTTGGTGTTTTTGTTTATGTTTGATTTTGATATAGTTCCCCTGCGGGGGGCTGCTTCACTGTTATTAATCTCTACACTGCCTCAAAGAATTGTGGAAGATTTATTCTGTATTTTACCTGTTGCCATCCCTATCCCGGGAGTGTTTGATGGGGAAGGTGTCAAGGGGATTTTATATTCGGTTTACTTTGAGTTTACAAGAGTAGAGGAACCCTTACTCTATATTTTAACTCGTTGTTGCCACAGTCCTGGGTGTTTGATGGGGATGGTGTTGAAGGAACTTTACTTTGAGTTTAGAGAATAGACAGGGTTTTTCCATCTGTCGTCAAATCCATGCCGTCCCTGTCCTGGGAGTCTTTAATTGGGATCGCATCGAGGGAACCTTCCTTTCAGTTCAAAAGTGTTGAGCTCCATGTGGCTGGAACATGGGGGTTGGGGTCACATGACCTTGATTCCTTACCCAGCAGCCCCTGCATCGTCCTGCTCCAAGTCCCGGTGCTCGCTCAAAGACTCGCGGTGCTCCCTCCACTGCTCCTGCTTCACCCCCTCGCTTCGCTCCGCCTTCGCCTGCTCGTGCCTCCCGTTCGGTTTCTCCGGCCTCGGCAAGCTGGCTGCCTTCGGGTCGGACGGTGCCGAGGCCAGCTCCTGCCTGGTGCCTTGCTTGGCCGCTCGGTGCTCGGGTCTCTCGGCTCGCGTCTCCAGGGGCCCGTCGACGATCTCGTACACCGCTTGCTGCTTGACGGGCCGCGTCTCCGGCACTGCCACCGACTGTTCGGGCAGAGCGACCCTCGGCTCCGGCAGCATTCTGCGACTCAGCACGGGAGTGGCAGGCTGCTGTTGTGGCGTCTGACCCTGGACGGCCGCTCTGCTCTCCATCCGCTCCAGCTAAAGAAAAGAGAAAGCAGTATATATTTAAATGTAGACAAGTATTGCTGTAGAGCAGAGACACCCCTAGTGTGTTGGGCACTGGCTTTAGCTCAGGGACAGGGCAGCTACTGGAAGATGGAGAGCTGCAAACACAAGACTTCAAAAACAAGGGGAGTGAGAGTAGGCCATTCGGCCCTCCTGCACCATGACTGATCTGAGTGAGGCCTCCTTAGGAACCCCTAGGTTTACCTGCCAGAACCTACACAAGTTGTTTTTTTAAATCCTTTATTCTTTCACAGGATGTGGGTGTCACTGACAAAGTATAACTGTTATCACTAATTGTTAAGAGTCAACCCACATTGCTGTGGGTCTGGAGCCTAAACAGGAAGCAGGGATGACAAATCTCCCTCCCTGATGGTAAACCAGACGGGTTTTGACACCAATCTGTGAGAGTT
This sequence comes from Chiloscyllium plagiosum, assembly GCF_004010195.1. Taxonomy (NCBI): domain Eukaryota; kingdom Metazoa; phylum Chordata; class Chondrichthyes; order Orectolobiformes; family Hemiscylliidae; genus Chiloscyllium; species Chiloscyllium plagiosum. The sequence continues at coordinate 14,776,835 of NC_057750.1, forward strand.
TGATGGTAACCACCTCCATGACTAACTTCCAATTCCCAAAATATTAATCAAATTTAAATTTTTCCAACGGCTGCAACTGTGGTGGGAATTGAACCCATGTCCCCAGTACATTCATCTGGCCTTCTGGATTACTGGTCTAGTAACAGTACATCTACACTACCGCTCCCCCCCCCACAGCAAGTACCAAAGGATATCCATGTGGGTGTTTGTTCTGAGGCTGCACCATCACACAAACACACATTCGAACCTACAGCAACACTTAAGTGGCTTCACTTGGTGAGTTAGTTGACCTGGTGATTCCCACTCCTTAGATAATCAGGGAATAGCTAACTCCTATTCATGGTTTGCAGATTAGATTAGATGAGATTACTTACAGTGTAGAAACAGGCCCTTCGGCCCAACAAGTCCACACCGACCCGCAACCCACCCATACCCCTACATTTACCCCTTCACCTAACACTATGGGCAATTTAGCATG
>NC_057750.1:14777366-14784717 GCF_004010195.1 Chiloscyllium plagiosum
CGGGTCTCTGGCGCTGTGAGGCAGCAGTGCTAACCACTGTGCCACCGTGCCGCCCACTAGGTACAGATACTGAACCCCAGGGACTGTCGTTGAGGAGGAGAGAAGCTCAGATGGATCAGCAACTACCGACGCACGCACACACCCCCACTGTACGTCATCCCCTCAGTAAGCGAAAAGATGGAAGAATCCCATCCTGTCACTATCAGATTCTTAGGACTAGCAATTGCAAGGATTTCTGCCGTGCAGTGAGTCTCTGTCTTAAATAAAGTCAACGGATGAGCCTCCATTGACCTCTAAGCAGCAGAACTTGAACAATTCACATTCTCTGAGTGAGGAAATTCCTCTAACCCATCTGTCAGTTCCCCTCCAAGCCACTCGCCATCCTGACTTGGAAATATATCCTTCACTGTCACTGGATCAAATTCCTGGAATTCCCTCCCTAAGGACATTGAGGGTCCACCTTCAACAGGTGGACTGCAGCAGTTCAAAAAGGCAGCCCACTTCCACCTTCTCAAGGGGTAACTAGGGACAGGGAGTAAATGCTGGGCCCAGCCAGCAGCACACATATCCCACAAGGGAAGCAAAAAAAAATTATTGTGTTTTAAGAGCAACCTTTGATTTTTAAACTATGACCGCTCGTTTCAGATTTTCCCACAAGAGGAAATTTTGTGACATTCACCAGGTCAAGACCCTTCTGCATCTTACATGTTTAAATCATCCCACATCTTACTCTTCTGACCGTGGATACAAGTCCAACCTGTCTGACCTTTCCTCACAAGACAACCTGTCCATTCCAGGTCCTAGGTGTGGTAAACCTTCTCTGAGGTAAGGAGGCCAGCACCGTACACAGTTCTCCAGATGTGGTCTCACCAATGCCCTGTGTAGCTGTAGTATAATCTCTCTACTCGTGTACTCAATTCCTATCACAATAAAACATAACATTCAAATGTTTGATTCCCATGACTGCAGCGGTGGAATTTAAATTGAATTAATACAAACGCAGAATACAAGCCTCGCCTCGGTTTCGGTGACCATAACAACCGACAATTGTAACAAGAATCTGATTCGCTCATATTCCTTAGGGAAGGAAATCTGTTGGCTCTACCTGGTCTGGCCTCTATGTGACTCCAGACCCACAGCAATTGGGTCGATTCAGAAATGGCCAAGCAAGCCACTCAGTTCAGGGGCAATTAGGGATTGGTGACAAACGCTGGCCTTATTTGTGATGCCCCACTAAAATAAGATTTGTGTGATTCCTGTGTAAGCTGCCACATGGTGTTAAGGTAAACTGTGCCGACACACGTTTCAATAAAACGTATTCAGGAGACACAGGGAAGGTAAAGGAGAGAGAAAAGCAGGATGGCAGCATTCATCAGGAATAATATTACAGCCATACAAGAGACAATGTAAAAGAGGACTCAAAGACGTAACCTAATGATGGAGCAACTAAATGAACCATCACATTGCTCAATTTACTCCAGAACCCGCAAGAGTAAGCCATTTGGCTCTTTGTGTCTGATCCACCATTCAGTAAGATCATCTGGTGATGGTCTCAACTCCACATTTCTACCGACGCAGCCCCCTCACCCACCAACATTATTCTGGACTGTCTTCCCCATCTAACTCAGCCTCAAGTTCCACACTCAAGTGACCTTCTGAGACAAGAAATCTCTCCTAAACTATCAAGAGTGTGGTGCTGGAAAAGCACAGCAGGTCAGGCAGCATCCGAGGGGTAGGAGAATCGACGTTTTGGTCATATGGCCCTTCATCAGGTCTCATTCCTGTTGAAGGGCTCTTGCCCGAAACATCGATTCTCCTGTTCCTCGGATGCTGCCTGACCTGCTGTGCTTTGCCAGCGCCACACTCTCAACTCTGATCTCCAGTATCTGCAGGCCTCATTTTCTCCTGAAACCGTGTCCCCTAGTTTTACTCTTGCCCACAAAAGGAGGTGCCATTCTGGGTATCCACCCAATCCAGGGCCCCATCACTGCTGGCTCCGGTCCCGCTCCTGTTTGAAAAGCAAACTCAGTCATGTTTGGGAAGGTTCCCTGTTTGTTTGGACCTACCGTGGTGAGCCTCCTCAATGAGCTGAACCTCTCCTCCCAGGCTGCTGCCGCCTTGCGGAAGGCCTCGTGCCGCTTGATCAGCTGTTCCACCTCGTCCACACTGTTCCCCAGCTGGTTACTGTTGACCAGACGCTCCTGGGCACTCAGCCACGATTCTGCCACCACCGCCTCCTGTGCAAACTGGTGCACCTCCAGCACTGGGGGAAAAGGCCATAGCCGGTATCAGGCATCGTCCCGCCAACGAAGGCTGGCCCGGCAGAGCCGAACACAAACCAAAACCGCAAGGATACAAACATGGTGAGCGCCCTGTTGGCCCCCAGTTAGGAACTCGAGGGATCTGCAACATGCCTCGTCTCATACAATGACAGAACATTAGCACAGAATTCCAGCAGATCTAACATTAGATGCAATTCCATGATTGAACCACACTTGCTGAATAATTCTGGGTGCGCTAATCAGGCTGGTCAGTCAGACTCAGTATGTAACTCCCTCATACCCGCTGGAAGCTGCATGTATTTACATGGAGAAACTTGTCCTCAGAAGCCAGAATGCATTGTGGGAATTATGCCTTTTCTGAATTACACAAAGAAGTGGGGGAAAATATTTCCTTGGCGCGTCCTCCATGACAACACCTTGACCAATCAGAGTCAACATGTTAATCAACCAACACCCTCTCCTCATGCAGTATAAATTATTGTTCCTTTTAAAATTTGGTATTCTTGCATTTGTCCAGATGAGCACAAGATAACATTTTTCAACAGTATGTCCCCTTTTCCAGCATGACTTACAGAATGACAGGGCACAGATGGTGACCATTCGGCCCACGATGTCTGTGCTAACTCTTTGACAGAGCTGTCCAATCATTCCTACACCCCTGCCCTTTCCTATTTTAAATATTTATCCAATTCCCTTTTGAAAGTTACCGATCTGCTTTTGCTGCCCTTTCAAATAGGGCATTCCACCTCATAGCAACACACTGCAGCGTAAAGGATGAGGTTGTTACTTCCTGAGAACAGTGTGAGAGGAGGCAGGGACACAGAAAGACATTGGGCCAGAGGATAGCAGAGAGAACAGACAGATCTGAGGGATGGCGAGCAGTGATCATAACTGGGATACTCATTACAGGCTGGAATCCTGGACACATCTTTGTGGGAAGGATATCATAGCCGTGGAAACAAGAGGGCAGTAAGCGAGAGGGTGAGGGAGAGAGACAGACAGTGAATGTTTCTGACTGGTTGCAATAGAGAGTGTGTGTGGGGAAGTGTGTGAGAGACACAGAGACAGTGAAGAGAGAGTGAGTGTGTTTGTGTATTTGAGTGTGTGAGCCTGTGTGTGAGGAACAGTTTGTATGTTTGAATAAGTTTGTGTATGAGAGTGATTGAGACAGAATGTCAGTGTGTATTTAAGTGAGTGAGTGAGTGAGAGAGTCTCACGGTCAGGAGACTAACCAGTCTCACGGTCAGGAGACTAACCAGTCTCACGGTCAGGAGACTAACCAGTCTCACGGTCAGGACACTAACCAGTCTCACGGTCAGGAGACTAACCAGTCCCATGGTCAGGAAACTAACTCGTGGTATGGAGGTAGATCTGCATTAACCAGCAATCCCAATACTCACTCTGTTGTAGCCACTCCCAATACTGCTCCCATTTCTCCATCATTTCATGTTGTTTCTTCAGCACCTTGTCCAGTTTCTCCTTAATCTACAAAAACATTCGAGTCACAATTACCAGGATAAAAATGTTGACACTACTTAAAACATGAAACAAAGATAAGAAAAGCTGATTTTAACTTTGCACAACCGTACTTTAATTCCCAGCAGAGATGTGGAGGGATTGAGAATGAGAGATGGGGAGTGGAAGGACTGAGCAAGATGGGAGAGAGAGAGAGTGAAGAGAAGCAGCAAGGACAGGGAAGATAAAAGGAGGGTAAATGATGAAGGAGGAGCTGGGTGAAGCATGACTCGAGTTTGGGAAAGGAAGCATTGAGAGTTTAGGTACTGTGAGCAGACATGAACTGGAGCAGGGGTGGGCTGTTTGAGCTGCATAATCTTCAATCCCCTAACTCTCTTGTCAATGACAAACCTTTACACACACACACACTCAAAACCACTCCCTTTCAGAGAACAGAATTCCACAGGATTCTGAGTCCTCATCTCAGTTTGAAATGGGAGTTTCCTACTTTTTAAACTGTGCCCCGTGGTTCTGGACGCCTCCATGAGGTGGAAACAGTCCCTCAGCATCCATCCTGTCAAAGCTCCTTTGAATCTCATTTGTCTCAATAAGGTCACCTCTCATCCTCCTCAACTCTAAAGGTAACGGTGCGATGTCTTTTTTTTAATAAATATTTTTATTGAGAAAAGAACTTTGAATTTTTTACAAAAATATAAAATGACTACAAAATAATATGACAATCTTGGAATATAACAACAATAACCGTAAAAAACCTACTACTCTACAGCACAAACAATCTAGGAGAAAATAAACTCTACACAAACTACAATTCAACAAACAACTAAATCAAAACAAAAAGAAACCGAATTAAGCCGAGTTGAACCAAGGCAAATTACATTAAATTATGTTAAGTTACAACACTCAATACAATCCTACCAAAGCTCTCCATTGTCGGGAGCATCAGTTGGCAAACCCGTATTTGTTCAGAATTCTTCCTCCCGGGGCACCCGGGTTGCCAGACACAACCCTCATGGCTACATAAAGGCCCTAACCAATACAGCCAATAAGTCCACGTCTACATGATTCAAAAAGGGCTGCCACATCCTATTAGAAAGTTCCGTTTTCTGGTGCACCATACTTCTGAGGATGTCATGGGGGATGTGCTCCATGACTAACCTACGCCTCCCCGAGAGTCCAGGAGGGTTTTCCAATACCCAGCTCATCAGAACGTTCTTCCTCACCCAAAATGAAATAACACTAAACAATTTCTTCCCATGCGCGTCCAAAGAGGGGAGATTCGGCAAAGCCAGAGGAGGGACACCAGATCTACTTTGACCTCAGTGCTCAACGCCCCTTTGAAAATACTCGCTATAACGCTCCAATACCTGCAAAGCTTGTGGCATGACCACAGGCAGTGAGTAAGAGCACCAACATCTATTTTACATTTGGGGCATACTGGGGACTGTCTTAAATTTCAGAAGCCGGTCCAGTGCCAAATAAACTTTGTGCAGCACCTTTAACTGCATAGCTGACGTCCTATTACAAATCGAAATCTTCTTTACATTCTCCCAAATATCCTTCCACTCCTCTGGTGAGATCTCTACCTCCTATTCCTGAGCCCAGATTCCACACAGCCACTTGATGTCCTGCGAGACACTACTTCCTAATAAATGACAGAGGTGCTGACCGAGAGAATGCCCGTAGACCGAAGCACTCTCCTCTCCATATCCGACTTCTAGGGACTAACCATTAATGTAGTCTTTTTCTGTACAAAGGCCCTAATCTGCAAATAACAAAAGAGGTCCCTCCTAGACAGCTCATATTTCTGGCTGCACTACTCGAATTACAACATGACCTCCCCGTCAAATAAATCTCACAAACAGGAGACTCCTCTGGACTCGCAGAGCCTAAAGTCAGAATCCATTGATCCCGGTCAGAATCCTGGCATTCCTACTGTGGGAGTGAAAGGGGAGGTTTTTTGGTGAATTGCCCTCACTTTGTCACACCATTCTCCATGGTAAGGACAATCAGATTTCTGCAATGCTCAATAACAGTCCATGCACTGTTTCATGCACTTACCCCCAAACTCCGGATTCCTCAACCGTTCCAGAAACTTCCATCGGCCTCCGAAACCAGTCCGGCGCCATTACACACGCTACCGCTACAGCGCCCGCGGCAATAGCCGCAGACGCCGCCGACGATGACGTCACTTCCGCCCCCACCAACCTCGAAACCTTCATGATCGCGGCCCAAACAACCGCCTCCGGAATCGCCGCACAGACAACCTGCTCTGCGATCGTCATGAAGACAATCACCAACAGATTGGCGACCTCCGCGGCTATGGGGAAGAACTCTGTCTCCGTGGTCGCCGCAGCTACTTCCGCCCCCAGTGACGTCAGCAACCTACATTTGGACCACATCGCCGCATGTGTCTCCGCCCCCCCGCCGCGTTCCGTCACCGCGCCTAACCCCTGCGGAAGCTGCAATTGAGTGAGCTTCATACCAGGCCCCCTGTGAGGCCAGATAAAAGAGCCGAGCCAAATGTAGAGCCTCCTCCTTTTCTCCAATGAAAAAAGTCCGAGCTCATTCAACCTCTCTTCGTAAGATGAGCCCTCCATTCCAGGCAGCATCCTGGTAAACCTCCTCTGAACCCTCTCCAAAGCATACACATCTTTCCTATAACAGGGCGACCAGAACTGGACACAGTATTCCAAGTGCGGTCTAACCAAAATTTTATAGAGCTGCAACAAGATCTTACGGCTCTTAAATTCAATCCCCCGTTAATGAAAGCCAAAACACCATATGCTTTCTTAACAACCCTGTCCACTTGGGTGGCAATTTTAAGGGATCTATGTACCTGCACACCAAGATCCCTCTGTTCCTCCACACTACCAAGAATCCCGTCTTTAATCCTGTAATCAACTTGCAAGTTTGACCTTCCAAAATGCATCATTTCACATTTATCCAGGTTGAACTCCATCTGCCACCTCTCAGCCCATCTCTGCATCCTGTCAATGTCCCGCTGCAGCCTACAACAGTCCTCTATACTGTCAAAAACACCTCCAACCTTTGTGTCGCCTGTAAACTTGCTAACCCATCCTTCAATCTCCTCATCCAAGTCATTAATAAAAATTACAAAGAGTAGAGGCCCAAGAACAGAGCCCTGTGGAACACCACTCACCACTGACTTCCAGGCAGAATACTTTCCTTCTACTACCACTCGCTGTCTTCTGTCGACCAGCCAATTCTGTATCCAGACAGCTAAATTTCCCTGTATTCTATTCCTCCTGACCTTCTGAACGAGCCTACCATGGGGAACCTTATCAAATGTCTTGCTGAAGTCCATACACACCACATCCACCGCTCGACCCTCATCAACTTGTCTAGTAACATCCTCAAAGAACTCTATAAGATTTGTGAGGCATGACCTGCCCCTCACAAAACAGTGCTGACTGCATTTAATCAAGCCATGCTCTTCCAGGTGGTCATAAATCCTATCCCTCAGAATCCTTTCTAATACCTTGCAGACGACCGACGTGAGACTTACTTGTCTGTAATTGCCGGGGATTTCCCTATTTCCTTTCTTGAAGAGAGGAATTACATTTGCCTCCCTC
>NC_057750.1:14785929-14805126 GCF_004010195.1 Chiloscyllium plagiosum
AAAGCAAACACACTTTAACCGATCCCTTGGTTCTTTCCCAGGAAATTCCTTCCCACTGGCTGCGCTACCTCTTGCTATTGCCTCATCTCCATCAACTCTCACCACCGGTATATAGCTCAGGCTCCCACCCCCCTGTCAAACTAGTTTAAACCCTCCTGAACCACTCAAGCAAACCTTCCACCCAGGACATTGGTCCCTTTCCAGTTCAGGTGCAACCCGTCCTTCTTGTACAGGTCCCACCTTCCCCAGAAGGCATCCCAATTATCTATATTTCTGAAGCCCTCCCTCCTACACCACGTGTTAAGCTGCACCCACTCCCTGTTCCTCGCCTCGCTATCTCGTGGCACCGGTAGTAAACCCGAGAACACGACTCTGTTTGTCCTGCTCTGCAGCTTCCACCCTAACTCCCTGAAATCACTTTTTATATCCTCAATCCTTTTCCTGGCTATATCATTGGTGCCAATATGTAACACAATTTCTGGCTGTTCGCCCTCCCCTTTTCAGAATCTTGGTACACCCGATCGGAGACGTCCCGGACCCTGGCACCAGGGAGGCAACATACCTTCTGGGAATTCCGATCCTGACCACAAAATCTCCTGTCAATTCTCCTAACAATCGAGTCTCCTACCAATAGCGCTTTTCTATTCCTCCCCCTTCCCTTCTGGGCCACAGTGACAGGCTCAGTGCCAGAGAACTGACCACTATGGCTTTCCTCTGGTAGGTCATCCCTCCCACCCAGCAGTATCCAAAACCCCTCCATGGCTCCTTCTAGCTGAAGCCACGCCCCAAACCCAGACAAAACAAAGTATATAAAAGTCACACGCATCTTACAACAAGAAAATTAAAAGAGGGCATTCAACCCATCCAAACCATAGTTTGACCCTAGGCAGTCCTGGTAAAAAAGAAATGAAAACCAGCCCCCTCATACCATACAAAAAAAAAGAGAAATGAGCAGGGAATGATAAAAAATCAAAGGATAACGAGAGGGGAGAAAGAAGGGAGAGGAGAGAAAGAGAGAAAGAAAAGGGAAGACCCCCACGTATTAAAAAGACAAAACCAGGCAAACCAGTCAAACTACAGAAAAACAAAGTGAACACGATTGTCCATATTATTTGAGCCAGCCAGTCTAACTTAAGTTATCCAGGAATTCCTTTGCCTTTTCCAATGAGTCAAAATTAAACACGGACCCTCCGTGGCTGAAATGTAATATTGCCGGATATCTTACAGAATACTAAATATTCAAGTCCCTCAGCCTCCATTTGACCTCATCAAAGGCCTTTCTCTTACGGATCACAGCCACAGAAAAGTCTTGAAAGAACATAATTCTTGATCCTTTATATATCAGAGCCTGTGGATCCTTCCCCAGTGCTCCACCAGCTTCCAGCATCATTTGTTTGTCTCTGTAACACTGGAGTCGCATTGGGGACTGGGCAGAGGCGCTGGTCCGACCCTGGCCTACACACTGCGACCTGGTGGGCACACTCGGTCCGCACCCAGCCTGCCCCAACTTCCAGCTTCAGAAACTGTGGGAGCCATTTCTCCACGAAGCTGATCACCTGGCCTCCCTCTTCCCTTATCCGATCAGGCGGATATTCTTCTGATGGCCTCAATTTTCGAGATCGTCAACCTGTTTGACTAAGGCCCGTACTTGCCTTTCCAGGGCCTGGGCCTGTCCCTCTGAGGACTCCATCGCAGTTTCGGAAGCCGCGGCCTGCTGCTCCACTTCCACGACGTGCCGTCCGAGTCACTGGATCTCCTGGACCTGCTCCTGCAGCATGGCCGAGATCGGTTCCAGCCTGGTCCGGGTCTCCTCCATCACTGAACCGATCTACTCTCGGAGTTTTATGAACTCCGAGACCAGGCTGTGCTCCACAGGTAAGTCCCCAGGGGCGTTTGCGGAACCGATACCACGGCTGCAGGCCTGTCCGGTACTGCTGGGGAGTGCCCTGCTTGTTGCAATCCTCACAGTCCTTTTCCCTTAGACATTTTTGTTTCTTTATTAAAAGCACTGAAACTAATAAATAACATTCCAGAGGTCTGAAACCAGCGATTTACATCATAATGAGTGAAAAGGGAGGGTGAACGCACCACTGTGTCTGGATTTCTGGGCAGAGCTTAGCAGGGCAGATCTACTGGATCGCCGCCATCTTGGATCTCCCGGCGCGATCTGTCTGACTTTTCCTCATATGATAACCCCTTAATGGGTGGCACGGTGGCACAGTGGTTAGCCTCACAGCACCAGAGACCCGGGTTCAATTCCCGCCTCTGGCGACTCTCTGTGTGGAGTTTGCACGTTCTCCCCGTGTCTGCGTGCGTTTCCTCCGAGTGCTCCGGTTTCCTCCCACAATCCAAAAATGTGCAGGTCAGGTGAATTGGCCAAGTTAAATTGCCCGTAGTGTTAGGTGAAGGGGTAAATGTAGGGGAATGGGTCTGGGTGGGTTGCGCTTCGGCGGGTCAGTGTGGACTTGTTGGGCCGAAGGGCCTGTTTCCACACTGTAAGTAATCTAATCTAATCTAAGTAATCTAATCTAATCTTATTCCAAGAAACAGTAGAGTGAACGTTCTTTGAACTGTTTCTAATACAATCATACCCTCTTTAATAAAGGCTTTGAAGTGCAGGGAGTGAAGCTGAACATCTACAGTGTTGGCGCCATTAGCAGTTAGTCAGTGTGGCGGTGTATTACCTCATCAGAAGACTGGTTGGTACTGGTGAGCAATGTTTTGCCCAGTTCAATACAAGCCGAAAGCTTCTTGTGCCTGGCTTCAATTTCTCCTCGGAGACCTTGGTGGTAATTCATCAGCACCTCCACTGACGAGACATCCCTGGAGAGAGAGCAGAGCGATCATTGTCTTACACACTGCACAGCACCAGGCGTTGAGGAAAATGGTACAGCAATATTATTCACACTGCTACAACACTCCAACATTACTTAAGAAGCGATCTTCTACTGCGTGATTTTCTACTGCAGAGAAACACAACTGTTGCATTAGAGCAGAAGAACCTGTACTGTCTACAAGATGTGCTGCAGCAACTCACAAAGGCTCCTTTCATTGCACTTTCCAAACCCATGACCTTTACTATCTAAAAGGAGAAGGTCAGCAGATTCAGGTCATTCTGCTTTAACATGGGTTTCGTTAACATGAATTGGCTATAAACTGATTGACGAACTGTGGATGCTGCTTTGCTAACACAAACATTCTACTGAATGGGTATAGCGACTTTCTATAGTGATCTGCCACAGTGCGATTTTCTGTAGCGGTTTTCCATAGCGTAATTTTCTGTTGCACGGAGTTGCAGGGGAATACAACTGTCATGTTATAGCAGAAAAACCTGTGCACGGAAACACCACGACTTGCAGGCTCCCATCCAAGCTATTCACTGTCCTGACTTGGAAATATGTTGTTGTTCCCTTGGGGTCACTGGGTCAAAATCCTGGAACGCCCTCCCTCAGGGCACTGTGGGTCTACCTACAGGACATGGACTGCAATGGTTCAAGAAGGCAGCCCACTACCCAGGGCAACTAGGGATGGACAATAGATGCTGACCTTGTCAGCAATAGCCAGCTGAAGGAAAGACAACCCTGATCTCTTCACCTTCAGTAAAAGTCTTTTTTGAAAGAGCTAAGAGAAAGTGATGACTATAGATACTGGAGGTCAGAGCCGAGACTGTGGTGCTGGAAAAGCACAGCAGGTCAGGCAGCATCCAAGAAGCAGGAGAATCAATGTTTCAGGCATAAGTCGTTCATCAAAGCGACAGAGCTACTTTTTTGATGAAGGGCTTATGCCTGAAACGTTGATTCTCCTGCTCCTCAGATGCTGTCTGACCTGCTGTGCTTTTCCAGCACCGCACTCTCGACTTTTTTCGAAAGAAGGAACAGTTCAAATAGTTTGATGCAACTCAGATCTGGAAAAGAATAAAACGCTGTGTCCAGCGAATAGCACAGTTCCCACTGCCAGATGGAATGATCCTTATGGCTGGGCTCCATGCGGTTTCCCACGTTTCTAGGTTTCTATTTTAAATGGTCAGAAGGATATTAATTTTGAGAACTGAGGCACTGACTCCAAGTAAGTCTGTAAGCAACATCCAAAAATGGGCTGGACAACTTAGCAGCGTGCCAATCAAAGTGACCTGGAGGTTAGATGCTGTTGTGGATGACACAAAATGTGCATTTTAGAGCTATTTACAGCACAGAAGGAAGCTGAACCGTCTGAGCAGATAATGGAGCTGGTCATGGCTTCAACTCACATTGAAACTTTCCCAAATGACCCCTTGGGTGCTAAACATAAAAGAAAAAGACCCTATCTACCACCACCTGAGAAAAAAGAACAGGAAATGACGTCGCCACAGGAAATGACATCACCAATCCAAAGAAACCCAAACATATAACTAGAAAGCAGGAATCATCAGCAGTGCTTTGCCCACTGAAGATGTTACCTAGTAGGGTGGTGAAACGTCTGGAAATGGACCTTCCAGCTCAGCGAGCAAACCTACATCCAGAACCTCAACCTGAGCTACAAATCTTCCCAAAACTCAATGAAAGAAAAAGACATTGACGTTCTGCTGAAAGGTGGCAGAAAACATGAAGCCAATGTGGTTGGACTATAACACCTGCATGCATGAAGCACTGTAATCAGGTTTGGGTCAGGCATCAGGTTGCAGGAAGCCAGCAAGCTGTATGGGAAGGGCAATCTGTTGCACTCACTGCAAATCTCTCCCGCATTCTTTGCAAGTGAGGCGGTGACAAAGGACACTAGGCTCCTGGTTTCGGAGATACAGCCAGAGGTGACAACAGCGTACAACGGGTGGCACAGTGGCTCAGTGGTTAGCACTGCTGCCTCACAGCACCAGGGACTCAGGTTCGATTCCAGCCTCGGGCCACTGTTTGTGTGGAGTTTGCACATTCTCCCTGTGTCTGCGTGGGTTTCCTCCGGGTGCTCTGGTTTCCTCCCACAGTCCAAAGATGTGCAGGTTAGGTCAATCGGCCATGCTAAATTGCCCACAGGAATGTGTAGGTTAGGTGCATTAGTGGGGGCAAATATATAGAATAGGGGAATAGGTCTGGGTGGGTTACTCTTGGGAGGGTTGGTGTGGACTTGATGGGCTGAAGGGCCTGTTTCCACACTGTCGGAATTCTAATTCTAATTCTAAAAGTGCACAACAGGCACGTGCAGTATGGTAACAGCAACAACACAAGAATAAACCAAGCACACCAACTGCTAAACCTTATGCTGTTAACAACACATTGCGCAGATTTGATTCTGAAAGCTACTGGGGCGACACTGGGCTGCACTCTGCCACATACCGAGGTTTCTCTCCCGTCCCGATCTGACAGATGATGCTGTCCATCCAGGTGACCAAGTCACGGACCATGCTGAAGAAGCGGATTCTGTCGCTGGTCGTGGTAAGCTGGAGCTTCCGCTGGTCACAGCTGCTCAATAGCTCCTTCCAAGCCTGCATGACACCCTGCTCCTGCTCAAGGATGGCCTCTGCATTCTCACCAGCGTACACTGTCCGCAACTGGGCTGCATTTTCCTGGAGCTGCCTGACCTAGCAACCGAGGACACAGAATGCGTTAGATCGAACGCTGAACATCAGTCTAGTGGGGAGAGAAAAGGCAAAATATTGTTCCTTGTTGTCAATAAAAAACATTCACCTTCCACACTCGGCAGAAGGACAAGGGCAGCAGATACCTGGGAATACCAACCCCTCCAGGTTCCCCCCAACCCAATATATTGCCGTTCCCTCAATAGCGTTGGGTCAAGATCCTGGTTCCTAACAGTACTGGGGGGGTTCCCCATCTCCCTGCGGAGACTGTCTTCATTCAAGATGGCGGCCCACGACCACATTCACACGGGCACTTAAGGATGGGCTTTCTCCCAACTGTTCAAAATAGCGACAGCCTGTCCATTACGGTGTAGCAAACGCCTTAACAATGAGGCCGAGTGGTGGCAAAGAGGGAGTGAAAAGGCACCATATCCTACTCTACCCCATGGCATGGCCAATTAAAGACCACTTCAGAGTCTGAGACCCCTGCTGCTGGGATTAACCTAAAGGTGGGTGGTTTTATTACCATGTGAGGTACCCTGTGAGCACCTCAGAACGGCTGCAGGATGTGGCGTGGGGGTCTCGATCAAAGGCAATCCCTGCCTAGTCTACCTCAGGCGGGTGAGTACCAGCTGGGGTCCTGTCTCCCTGAAACCATTCTGGCGAAGCAGCTTCTTTAACAAGGCTCTGCAGTCCTTGCCTCTTCTTTTTCAGAGAGGTTGTAAACAACACAGATTCTGAAAAGTCTTGGGATTGAAGGGTTTAGGGACAATTTGAGAATAGCTAACAGATACTGCCTCAGGCAGAGGCTTTCAAGTTTAAAAAAAACTTAAAGGGGGGTGGCCAGTTCTCCTAGCTCAGCTTTTGTCCGTGGTGTTGCTTTTGGTTGGTTTGAACGGTGCTTGGGATAGCAATGGCTCTTTTAGTCACCAAGAGTTTTCTGGGTTTAGAATAAGTGACGTTGGGGGTTTTAGAAAAGGTGCTTAAGGCCAAGCTGCTGGAATTCACAGACAAGCTGGAGTTGGAGCTGCCTCCTTCCGTGAGGAAAGGAGAGATAATTACAGCAATAGGTCAGCACTTAGATTTGCTGGAAAGGCTATCAGAGTCTACAGGTGACTAAAATGTAATTGAAAATGAAGCCGCTTGAGTTAGACACAAAAGACAAGGAATTAGGATTAAAAGCAGAGGAAAAAGAAAAGGAGAGTGGGAAAAGGAAAAAAAAAAGTTTTAACTTCAGAAATTTGCACTTAGACGGGAGTTCAAAAGTTCACTTTCTGAAGTAGTGAGAACTCATGAGGAAGAGCAGAGAGTTAAAATGGCAAGATTAGCAGCTGATGTGGTTGATGGTACCCAACGGTTATGTGTGGACTATCGCAAAGTCAATGCAGTTACAAAGACTGATGTGTATCCGAACCTGTGTTTGGCATGCTGTGGTTAGAAGGCGGGACAAGCAACTTATATTTCTCAGATGGACTTGCTCAGAGGATACTGGCAGGTACTTTTGTCAGATAATTTCAGCTTTCGTAATGACAAATGGACTACATCAGTTTAAAGTCATGCCATTTGGTATGAACAATTCGGCGGCCACATTTCAGAGACTAACCAATAAGGTCATTGCCGGACTACCCAACTGTGTCGTACTTATTGATGACCTGGTGATTTTTAGTCACACATGGAAGGAACATTTACAACAGTTATCAGACTTTGGAAGGCAGGCTTGGTGATAAACATGGCTAATGGTGAATTTGCCAAAGTCCAAGTCACCTTCCTGGGCCACGTTATAGGATGGACAAATGGTCCCACGGGACGCAAAAACAAAGGTCACTGGGGACTTTCCCATACCATCAACAGAAAATGAAGTACTACAATTCCTAGGATTGAGTGGATTTTATTGAAAATTTGTCCCAAATATTAGCAGTGTGGCTGCTCCACTCACTGAATTGCTAAAGAAATGCAGAAACAAATACGGGTCTACTGACTATCGCTCCTAGTGGTGGGGGGCTGTGATGAGATTGCGCTGAGTGCAGTAACTTAATTGAATATCATTTAAGTTACCTTGTTCCCAATAGTTACCTTGTTCTCAATAGTTAGAGGCTCTGTCTGAGCCTCTAACTATTGAGTCCCCAATGACTAACACTCTCCTCCTTTACCCACTTCCCTTCTGTGCACCAGGGACAGGCTCTGTGCCGGAGAGCTGCACCACAGTCCATGCCCCTGGTAAGTTGCTCCCCCCAACAGTCTCCAAAACGGTATACTTGCTTTTTCAGGGGAATGACCACAGAGGATCCCTCCACTGACTGTTTTCTCCCCCTTCGAACAGTCACCCAGCTTTCTTCCCAGGGAGTAACTACTTCCCTGTAAATCTTATCTATCACAGCCTCTGCCTCTCAGATAGAAGGTTTGTTGGGAACAAAGGAGACTCACGGTTGGAGTGTTGCCTCCCAAGTGCCAGTGTCCATGGTGTCTCGGATCGTGTCTTTGGGGTCCTTAAGGGAGAGGGTGATCAGCCCCAAGCCATAGTCCACATAGCTACCAATGACATAGGTAGAAAGTCGGATAGGGATATAAGGCAGGATTTCAGGAAGCTAGGGTGGAAGCCGTGCCACTTGATAGCGAGACGAAGAACAGGGAGAGATATCAGCTGAAGATGTGGCTGCAGGAATGGTGCAGGAGGGAGGGTTTCAGGTATATGGATAATTGGGACTCATTCTGGGGAAGGTTGGACCTCTACAAGCAGGACAATCCTGAGTGGGAAATTTGCTAGTGCTATTTGAGTGGGATGGGAACCTGTGATGTAGTTCCAGAAGGATGAGAGTAGGGGGGACAGGGACAGGATTTCACGGTCACAGGAGTGTGCTGGCAGACAGCAAGCTGGTTTGAAGTGTGTCTACTTCAACGCCAGGACTATCCGGAATAAGATATGTGAGCTTGCAGCATGGATAGGTAATGGAATTTTGATGTTGTGGCCATTTTGGAGACATGGATACAGCAGGATCAGGAATGGATGTTGCAGGTTCCAGGGTTTAGATCTTTCATTTAGATCAGGGAAGGCGATAAACGAAGGTGAGATGTGACTTAGTTAGTCAAGACAGTATAATGGTGGCTGAAAGAACGTTTGACGAGGACTCTTCTACTGAGTTGGTATGGGCTGAGGTTAGAAACAGGAGAGGAGAGGTCATACTATTGGGGGGTTTTTATAGGTCTCTGCAGAGTTCCAGGGATGTGAAGGAGAGGATTGGCAAAACGATTCTGGGCAGGAGTGAAAGGAACAGGGTGGTCATTATGGGGGACTTGAATTTCCCCAACATTGCCTGGAAATGCTATAACTCTAGTACGTCAAATGGATCAGTTTTTGTCCAACGTGTGCAGGAAGGTTTCCTGACACAGTATGTCAAGGGGCCAACAAGAGGGGAGGCCACACTGGATCTGGTACTTGGTAATGAACCAGGCCAGGTGTTTGATTTAGTGGTAGGTGAGCACTTTGGAGAGAGTGACCATAATTCAGTTATGTTTTGTTTAGCGATGGAAAGGGATAGGTACATGCCACAGGACAACAGTTATAAATGGGGGAAGGGCAACTATAATGCGATTAGGCAAGACTTAGGAGACATAGAATGGGGTAGCAAAATGCAGGGAGGGGGACAATCAAAACGTGGAGCTGGTTTAAGGAACAGACATTGCGTGTTCTTGATAGGTATGTCCCTATCAGGCAGGGAGCAAGGGATCAGGTAAGGGAACTGTGGTTTACTAAAGAAATTGTATCTCTTGTTAAGCAGAAGAGGGAGGCTTAGGTGATAGTTCAGATGAGGCAATGGTGAGTTACAGATTACCTAGGAAGGATTTAAAGAGAGAGTTAAAAAGAGCAAGGAGGGGACATGAGCAGTCTTTAGCAGGTAGACTAAAGGAAATCCCTAAATCTTTCTATAGGCATGTGAGGAATAAAAGGATGACTGGGGTGGGAATGGGGCCAGTAAAAGACAGAAGTGGGAAGTTGTGTGTGGACCCTGTGGAGATCAGAGAGGTGCTTAATGAATATTTCTCATCGGTTTTCTCTCCAGAAAAGGAGAATATTGTAGAGGAGAAGACTGAGACACGGGCTATGAGACTATAAAGGATTGAGGTTAATAAGGAGGAGGTGTTATCAATTCTAGAAGGTGTGAAAGTAGATAAGTCCCCTGGGGCGGAAGGGATTTATCTGAGGATTCTCTGGGAAGCTAGGGAGGAGATAGTGGAGCCTTTGGCCTTGATCTTTGAGTCGTCATTGTCTACAGGTTTGGTACCAGAGGACTGGAGGATGGCAAATGTTGCACCATTGTTCTAGAAGGGCAGTAGAGATGACCCAGATAATTATAAACCAGTGAGCCTTAGTTCTGTTGTGGGAAAAGTTTTGGAAAGGATTATAAGAGAGAGAATTTATAATCATCTAGCAAGCAACAATTTGACTGGAGATGGTCAACATGGTTTCATCAAGGGCAGGTCGTGTCTCTCAAACCTCTGATTTTTTTGAGGTGACCAGGTGGATGAGGGTAGGGCAGTTGACATGATGTACATGGACTTCAGTAAAGTCTTTGATAAGGTTCCACATGGTAGGTTTTTGGAGAAAATGCAAAGGCATGTGATTAAGGGTGATTTAGCAGTTTGGATTAGAAACTGGCTTTCTGTAAGAAGGCAGCGAGTGGTGGTTGATGGAAAATATTCAGCCTGGAGTCTGGTTATGAGTGGTGTGCCACAAGGATCTGTTTTGGGACCACTGCTGTTTGTCATTTTTATAAATGACTTGGACGCAGGCATAGGTGGATGGTTAGTAAGTTTGCAGTGATAATAAATTCTGTGGCGTGGTAGACGGTGTGGAAGAATGGTACAGATTGCAGGGGGACGTGGATAAACTGCAGAATTAGGCTGAGAGGTGGCTAATGGTGTTCAGTGCAGCTAAATGTGAGGTGATTCACTTCGGGAAGAAAAACAGGAAGGCAGAATACTGGGTCAATGGAAAGATTCTTGGTAGTTTGGAAGTGCAGAAGGATCTTGGTGTCCATGTATACAGATCCCCTGAAAGTTGCCACCCAGGTTGATAGTGCTGTTAAGAAGGCATCCGGTGTGTTAGGTTTTATTGGTAGAGGGATTGAGTTCCGGAGCTGTGATGTCATGCTGCAACACTACAAAACAGTAGTGCGGCCACACTTGGAATATTGTGTACGGTTCTGGTCACCCCATTACAGGAAGGATGTGGAAGCATTGGAAAAGGTGCAGAGGAGATTTACCGGGTTATTGCCTGGTCTGGAGCGAAGGTCTTATGAGGAAAGGCTGAGGGACTTGGGTCTGTTCTCGTTGGAGAGAAGGCAGCTAAGAGGGGATTTAATAGAGACATACAAGATGATCAGAGGATTAGATAGGGTGGACAGTGAGAGTCTTTTTCCTAGGATGATGACATCAGCTTGTACGAGGAGGCATAGCTGCAAATTGAGGGGTGATAGATTTAAGACAGATGTCAGGGGCAGGTTCTTTACTCAGAGGGTGATAAGGGTGTGGAATGCGCTACCTGCCAATGTAGTTAACTCAGCCACATTAGGGAGATTTAAACAATCCTTGGATAAGCACATGGATGATGATGGGATAGTGTAGGGGGATGGGCTTAGAATAGTTCACAGGACGGCACAAAATCGAGGGCCAAAGGGCCTGTTCTGCGCTGTACTGTTCTATGTTAAGTTGAACTGTCATCAGCAGAAATATTCGACGGTTGAGAAGGAGACTTTGAGCTTGGTATTGGCATTACAACATTTCAGTGTTTATGTTACCAGTAATGTACCTGTGACAATCATACACACTGATCATAACCCATTGAAGTTTGTGGAGAAATTTAAGGACAAAAATGTCAGACTGTTTCGATGGAGCTTGTTGTTACTAGCCTGATTCCAGAGTTGACGGGGTTGGCTTATGAGGAGAGCCTGAGTAGATTGGGATTATACTCATTGGAATTCAGAAGGATGAGGGGGAGATCTGTGGCTCAGTGGTTAGCACTGCTGCCTCACAGCACCAGGGTCCCAGGTTAGATTCCAGCCTCGGGCAGACTGTCTGTGTGGAGTTTGCACATTCTCCCCGTGTCTGCGTGGGTTTCCTCCGGGTGCTTCAGTTTCCTCTCATAGTCCAAAGATGCGCAGGTCAGATGAATTGGCCATGTTAAATTGCCCGTAGTGTTAGGTGCATTAGTTAGAGGGAATTGGGTCTGGGTGGGTTATTCTTCGGAGGGTTGGTGTGGATTTGTTGGGCTAAAGGGCCTGTTTCCACACTGTAGGGAATCTAATCAATCTTATGGAAACATACAAAATTATGAAGGGAATCAATAAAATAGAAATCAAGAGGATGTTCCCACTGGCAGGTGAAACCAGGACAAGAGGGTATGGCCTCAAGATTAGAGGGAGCAGGTTTAGAACTGAACTGAGAAGGAACTTCTTCACCCAGAGGGTTGTTAATCTATGGAATTCCTTGCCCAGGGAAGTAGTTGATGCTACTTCAGCAATCGCTTTTAAAGCTAAGGTGGATACTTTTTTGAAAAATAAAGGAATTAAGGGATGCGGTGAAAAGTGGAGCTGAGGCCATGAAAAGATCAGCCATGATCTTATTGAGTGGCGGAGCAGGCTCGAGGGGCCAGACGGCCTACTCCTGCTCCTAGTTCCTATCTTCTTATGTTACAGCCATTCAATTTGAAAATTGTGTGTGTGGCAGGACGAGAAAATGTGACTGCCAACACATTGTCAAGACTCGAATGAAAAACAGAGGCATTCAGTGACAGGAGTACAACAGACTGAAACGGAAATGTAGTTGTGCATGTTTGCACAGTTCTAGTCAATGTCACCTATATGTGTGTTTTAGAGTACTAACACATTTATTAGGGGGTTTTAAAATTAAGCCATTTTTGAATCTTGATGGTTCTTTTTTTTAATGGAGGAGGTATGACAAAGTTGCTCCTTTACCAAGGTTATACAGACCTTGGCTTTCCTTTTCAGAGAGATCATATACAACACAGACTCCAAAAGGTCTGGGGTTGTAGGTTTTAGGGCCAATTTGGTCATAGCTAACAGATACTGCCTCAGGCAGAAGGCTTTCAAGTTTAAAAACAACACTTGTACAATGAAAGGGAAGTGGCCAGTTCTGCCAGCTCAGCTTTTCCCTGGTTTGTTTTTTTTTTCAAGTAAGAGCATGAAAAAAAAGGCTGATGGGCCCAAAGAAGCAGGTCCAAGCTGGTACTCTGTCTCTCTGATTTCTATCCTGAGAGAACCTGTGTTTGATTTTTCCTTTTGTGCCAAGCGGTGTTTATGGGGATTGTTGCAAGCACTTGGAACACCATCATGAAGTTGCGTTTTCGGACAGGATAAGTTATTCGGTATTCTGTTTTCTGTTTCATTCAGTAATCTTGTACATAAATGGTTTTGTTTAAAACCAAGTGGTTTGACCAGCTGATTCTCTTCTAGAATATCCACTCTTACACCTACTTAAAACAATGAGCAAAGTTAGGGTGTGGGCTACTTTCTTGAAATGTTTTGAGGGGGTCTGGCCTGGTCCATAACACCAAAAACATCACCCCCAACCCCACTCATATAGGCCCTGGGTCCTCCGCGGTCCCAGAGATCCCAGGCATGAACTTCCAGGAGCGACCACCACTTCTTCCATGGCGTCAGTGAGCACAAGCCTCTGATTGGCCAGGGGCCCAGTGAAGGGGTGGAGGGTTTTTAAATCGTGATGCACATTTGTAAGAGATGGGAATGGATGCCTAGCAGGTGTTTAAAAACAGTATTAGGGAATAAAGGTGAAAAGAAAAAAAGAATCAAAACCAAACAGCAAGAATTAAAAAAACAAGTGATTAAACAGAAGCAGACGAATCCAAATTATCAAACTCAGCACCGAAGATTACAGCATGCTGAGTGCAAAGGTGAGGTGAAAGCAACACACCAAGGTCTCACTCCCTTGCTAACATCGGAACCAACACTTCGGTCTTTTCTGTGAATGTTAGGCCAAGAGTTTGGAATATTGAAAGCGAACGAGCCAGTACCTGTGTAACCAGGACCTGAATGTCATGCTCAAACGAACTCAGCATCCTCTGCAGAGTGAAAGTGCTGCTGGAATCGCCGACGGAAACTTCCGGAAGCTGTTTGTGTTTCTCCTCGATGTGGCCGGCCACCTCCTTGCAGTCACTGAAGAATTTGTGCAGCTCCTGTGAGGCTGACAGCATCTGGGCTCGGGTCTCGATCAGTTCCAACAGGTCAGCCCAGGCCTCGCTGACACCGTCCTTCCACTCCGCAATGGTAGCTGCGTCCATGTGGCCGTAGTCAATCAGCTCATCGATCATCTGGTTAACCGTGTTCACCCGCTCCTGCCCGATCAC
Organism: Chiloscyllium plagiosum; assembly: GCF_004010195.1. Lineage (NCBI taxonomy): Eukaryota > Metazoa > Chordata > Chondrichthyes > Orectolobiformes > Hemiscylliidae > Chiloscyllium > Chiloscyllium plagiosum. The sequence goes on from NC_057750.1 coordinate 14,799,855, forward strand.
CCCAGTCTCATGGGCAAACTCAGTGAACTTCTCCAGCAGCAGCTGAGGACCCAAACGAGGACAGTCCCATCAGATCCATCCCATTAAGAGACATGCCCGAACCTTATTCAACCCTCCCCAACAGGATCTCTCCCCTGCACTTACTGGCCTGGTCCAGGATTGTTCCCTGATCCCCCTCGGCCTGGTCCAGGACTGTTCCCCCTCGGCCTGGTCCAGGACTGTTCCCTGCACCCCTCTCAGACTGGGACCAGGACTGTTCCCTGCTCCCCCCTCAGACTGGGACCAGGATTGTTCCCTGCTCTCCCCTCAGACTGGGACCAGGACTGTTCCCTGCTCCCCCCTCAGACCAGGACCAGGACTGTTCCCTGCTCCCCCCTCAGACTGGGACCAGGACTGTTCCCTGCTCCCCCCTCAGACCAGGACCAGGACTGTTCCCTGCTCCCCCCTCAGACTGGGACCAGGACTGTTCCCTGCTCCCCCCTCAGACCAGGACCAGGACTGTTCCCTGCTCCCCCCTCAGACTGGGACCAGGACAGTTCCCTGCTCTCCCCTCAGACCGGGACCAGGACTGTTCCCTGCTCCCCCCTCAGACTGGGACCAGGACTGTTCCCTGCTCTCCCCTCGGACTGCGACCAGGACAGTTCCCTGCTCCCCCCTCCAGCCTAGTTCAGGACTGCTCCCCTGCTGCTACAGCACTAGTCCCAGGCACAGGTTCATGGGAGTTGTTGGTGAAGTGGAAGCTCATTTAGGTTTCTCCCACAAATATTCATTCTAATGTATTGTCTAGCACATAGTGTGAGGCAGTGGGTAACATTATTGCCCCTGTGCCAGAAGTTCAGGTCCCACTCTTGGGACTTGAAGGCCCAGAGAGGTGTGTTAAGGAAGGTTAGTTATCAACCTGTAAGGCCTTCCTACAGGCGACAATGGCTTGAGGTAAGAGTGGGAGAGATTCCCAACCATGGGATTGGAGGCAAGCTGGAGGCTCCCCATGATTATAACAGGCAGGTTATCACAGCCATGTGGACACTCTGGCACAGTTGGCTGCACAGCCAGAGTGGATGGGTTCCAACCGTATGGTTGTGCCGGTCGGGATGGATTCGAAACTTTGCCTCAACCGTGGTGAAGGTTACAGCACTGGGGACCAAACTTTCCATCAGATACCTTTCTACCCTCAGGGCCACCCATTTTCCATCAGCTTCACTCCTCCTTCATACAGCATCCATATGATTGAAGTACCCCTGTACCACTGTAGTAAGTGGATACAAAGTTTTAAAGAGAATTTAGATTGTAGAGTCACAGAGATGTACAGCACGGAACAGATCCTTCGGTCCAACCCGTCCATGCCGACCAGATATCCCAACCCACCCACCTGCCAGCACCCGGCCCATATCCCTCCAAACCCTTTCTATTCATATACCCATCCAAATGTTGTGGTTCTGTTCGCCGAGCTGGAAGTTTTTGTTGCAAACGTTTCGTCCCCTGGCTAGGCGACATCATCAGTGCTTGGGAGCCTCCTGCAAAGCGCTTCTTTGATGTTTCCTCCAGTGTTTATAGTGGTCTGTCCCTGCCGCTTCCGGTAGTCAGTTTCAGCTGTCCGCTGTAGCGGTTGGTATATTGGGTCCAGGTCGACAAACACATCGACCTGGACCCAATATACCAACCACTACAGCGGACAGCTGAAACTGACAACCGGAAGCGGCAGGGACAGACCACTATAAACACCGGAGGAAACATCAAAGAAGCGCTTCGCAGGAGGCTCCCAAGCACTGATGATGTCGCCTAGCCAGGGGACGAAACGTTTGCAACAAAAACTTCCAGCTCAGCGAACAGAACCACAACAACGAGCACCCGAGCTACAAATCTTCGCACAAACTTTGAACCCATCCAAATGCCTCTTAAATGTTGCAATTGTACCAGCCTCCACCACTTCCTCTGGCAGCTCATTCCATACACGTACCACCCTCTGCGTGAAAACGTTGCCCCTTAGGTCTCTTTTATATCTTTCCCCTCTCACCCTAAACCTATGCCCTCTAGTTCTGGACTCCCCAACCCCAAGGAAAAGACTTTGCCTATTTACCTTATCTACACCCCTCCTGATTTTATAAACCTCAGCCTCTGATGCTCCAAATCCTCCATAAAAATCCCAATGCCCCACAAAAACCCAAACCCCCACCAAAATTGGAGGTATAGTGGACAGGGAAGGTTACCTCAGAGCATTTTGATCAGATGGGCCATTACAACGGCATTTTGATCAGACGGGCCAATGGGCTGAGGAATGGCAGATGGAGTTTAATTTAGATAAATGCAAGGTGCTGCATTTTTGGAAAGCAAATCTTAGCAGAATTTATACACTTAATGGTAAGATCCTGGGGAGTGTTGCTGAACAAAGAGACCTTGGAGTGCAGCTTCATACTTCCTTGGAAGTGGAGTTGTAGATAGCTAGGATAGTGAACAAGGTGTTTGGTACGCTTTCCTTTATTGGTCAGTGCATTGAGTATGGGAATTGGGAGGTCATGTTGCGGCTGTACAGGACACTAGTTAGGCCATTTTTGGAATATAATGTGCAATTCTGGTCTCCCTCCTCTCAGAAGAATGTTGTGAAACGTGAAAGGGTTCAGAAAAGATTTACAAGAACACTGCCAGGGTAGGTGGATTTGAGCTATAGGGAGAGGCTGAATAGGCTGTTTTCCCTGGAGCGTCGGAGGCTGAGGGATGACCTTATAGAGGTTTATTAAATCATGAGGGGCATGGATAGGATAAGTAGACAAAGTCTTCTCATTAGCGTGGGAGGAGTCCAGAACTAGAGGTATAGGTTTTGGGTGAGAGGGGAAAAATTTAAAAGGGACCTAAGGGAAAACATGGTGGTGCGTGTATGGAATGAGCTGCCAGAGGAAGTGGTGGAAGGCTGCCACAATTACAAAGGTTGTCTGTTAATAGGAAGGAGTTAGAGGGACTAGATTAGGGTTATGATATCTGGTCGGCATGGACAAGTTGGACTGAAGGATCTGTTTCTGTACTGTAGATCTCTATGACTCTGACTCTAAAAACCCCAATTCCCCAAACCCCAATGCCCCACAAATCCCCAGTCTCCCACAAAAATCCTAATCCTTTCCAAAAACCCCAAACCACCACACAAACCCTGATGCCCCATAAGAACACCAAACTGCCACAAAAATCCCAAAAATTCCCAAATAAACTGGATGTAAGTTTGCTCGCTGAGCTGGAAGTTTCATTTTCAGACATTCTAGAAATTCTCGTGCGTGTCTCTGTTTGGCTTGTCCCAGGATGGAGGTGTTGTCCCAGTCGAAGTGGTGTCCTTCCTCATTTGTATGTAAGGATACTAGTGAGAGAGGGTCACGTCTTTTTGTGGCTAGTTAATGTTCATGTATCCTGGGGGCTAGTTTTTTGCCTATTTGTCCAAAGTAGTGTTTGTTACGATTCTTGCAAGGTACCATCCTAGAACAAGCCAAACAGAGACACACACACGAATTCCAAGAAGCATGGCATTCCAACCGGAACACTATCAACAAACACATCGACTTGGACTCCATTTACCAAAATAACAGGAAATGACATCACCACAGCAAGTTACATCACTGACCCAAGGAACCCTAAACACATAAATAGAAAGTGGGTCACGAACACCAGTGCTTCACTGGAGGCTCACTGATGATGTTACCTGGTACGGTGACAAAACAGCTGAAAATGTTTTCACCTCAGCGGGTAAACCTACATCCAGAACCTCAACCTGAGCCACAAATCTTCTCAAAACCCACTCCCAAATAAACTAAAAGACCCCAAAGCATCTAAGCATCCTCAAAATTCCCACGCCCATGAAAACACCAAACCCACAAAAACCCCAAATCTACAAATTCGTAAAACCCTGCAAACCCCAAACTTGGAACAATTCAAATCTAAAAATTACAGGAAACAATGTCCAATACCCAACACTTTGCCTGCTTGTGTCCGCATTATTCATGCAGGTGTATGTGTCATGAAAGTTCATGCATGCTTGTGGTCATGTGCGTCTACGTCATGTGTTCATGTACCTTTGAGTTTGTGCGTCATGTGTTCATGCACGTGTCTGTCAGTGTTCATGTGCATATGTCTGTCATGTGCGTGTTCATGCATGTAACACATGACAAAGATGGTTTTTATACTCTGCAGCAGGACTGTGTCCATTCGTGTCCTCTAAATGCTTCCGTCAACTCCGGTTCTCTGTGAGGACGGAAAGATTGGATCCCGTGAGCTTTGTCACGTCTTTGATGTCAGAGTGAGTACCAACTCAAACCAGTAAGAAGGGGGTTGTTGGCATAGAGAAGGGGCAGGAACGTGGGGCTGGAGGGACTGGGAAGAGGTCGGGGCCATGGGAGACTGTGAGCTCTCGGCTGGGAAAGCCATATGGGAGGGGCCGACCGATAGGTAGGAGTGAGGATCATATTCCTCCTGACACCTCCTTCATGTCTGTTTCCTTTTCACTAATCCTACCCTTGGAACGCAGTTACTATTAGAGCATAGAACAGTACAGTACAGTAATGGGCCCTTCGGCCTACGATGTTGCACCCAACATGAAGCCAAATTAAATTAATCACTTCTGCCTGCCCATGATCCAGATTCCTCTGTTCCTTAGGTAAAAACAAGGACTGCAGATGCTGGAAACCAGAGTCCAGGTTAGAGTGGTGCTGGAAAAGCACAGCAGGTCAGGCAGCATCCGAGGAGCAGAAAAATCGACATTTTGGGCAAAAGCCCTTCATCAGGAATAGAGGCAGGGTGCCTGTAGAGTGCCTAACGACGACTGACTTGACACTGACATTTTTTACAAACCCACCGACTTCTACAGCTACCTGTATTACACCTCTTCCCACACTACCTCCTGCAAAAATGCTATCCCGTATTCCCAATTCCTCCACCTCCACCGTATCTGCTCCCAGGAGGACCAGTTCCACCACAGAACACACCAAATGGCCTCCTTCTTTAGAGACTGCAATTTCCCTTCCCACGTGGTTAAAGATGCCCTCCAACGCATCTCGTCCACATCACGCCCCTCTGCCCTCAGACCCCACCCCTCCCACAGTAACAAGGACAGAACACCCCTGGTGCTCACCTTCCACCCTACCAACCTTCGCATAAACCAAATCATCCGCTGACATTTCCGCCACCTCCAAACAGACCCCACCACCAGGGATATATTTCCTTCCCCACCCACTTCCGCCTTCTGCAAAGACCGTTCCCTCCGTGAATACCTGGTCAGGTCCACGCCCCCCAACAACCC
>NC_057750.1:14805478-14807352 GCF_004010195.1 Chiloscyllium plagiosum
TCTCTGACCTATCACCTCCATCCCCACCCCCATTCACCCATTGTACTCAAAGCTACTTTTTCTCCCCCCCACCCTCCTCTCATTTATCTCTCCACTGCAGGCTCCCTGCCTCTATTCCTGATGAAGGGTTTTTGCCCGAAACGTCCATTTTCCTGCTTCGTCTATTCCTTGCCTATTCATGTACTTATCTAAAAGCCCCTTAAACGCTCCTAATGTATCTACCTTCATTACTATTCGGCCAGTGTGTTCCAGACTCCTACCACTCTCTGTGTAAAAAACTTATCTTTCACATCTCCTTTGATCTTTCCCTCTCTCACCTTAAATGCATGGTATTAGACATTTCCCAGAATCTGGGAAAAAGATTCTGACTGTCAACTTATCTATGCATCTCATAATTTTATAGATTTCTATCAAGTATCTCCTCATACTTTGCCTCTCCAAAGAAAACAATCCTAGTTTTTCCTGCCTCTCCTTATAGCTCCTACCCGCTAATCCAGGCAGCAACCTGATAAACCTCTTCTGCACCCTCCACATGTTTCCTGTAATGTGGCGACCAGAACTGAACACAATACTTTAAGAGTGGCCTAAACCAAAGTCTCATAATGATGACATCCTGACTCTTGTACTCAATGTCCCAACCAATAAAGGCGAGCATGCCATACGCCTTCTTTACCACCCTGTCTCGCTGCATGGCCACTTGCAGGGAGCTATGGACTTGAACTCCCAAGATCCATCAGTGCTCTTTAGGATCCTGCCATTAACTGTATACATTTCCTTACATTTGATGTCCCAAAGTGCAGCATCTCATACTTGCCCACCTGCCATTTCTCCGCCCATATTTGCAACTGCTCTCTATCCCGCTACATCCTTTGACAACATTCTACACTATCCACAACTCCACCAATTTTGAGTCTTCTACAAACTTACCAACCCACCTCTCCATGTTTTTATCCAAGTCGTTCATATATATCACAAACAGCAGAAGTCCCAGTATAGATCAATGCAGAACAGCACTAATTATGGACCTCCAGCCTGAAAAACACCCTTCCATCACTACCCTCTGCCTTCTGTGGGTAAGCCAATTCTGAATCGAAGCGATCAAGTCACCATGGATTGCATGCTTCTTAATCTTCTGGATAAGGCTACCTTGGGGCAGCCTTGTCGAAAGCCTTACTAAAATCCACGTAAACAATATCTGCTGCTCTACCCTCATCAATCACCTTCGTCTCCTCTTCAAAAAATTCAATCAAGTTAGTAAGACATGACCTGCCCTGCACAAAGCCATGTTGACTGTCCCTAATTAAGAAGGGAAATGAGGAAACTGGAGAAATCTGAGTTCATCCCTTGTGGTTGGAGGGTTCCTAGGCGGAAGATGAGGCACTCTTCCTCCAACCGTCGTGTTGCTATGGTCTGGCGATGGAGGAGTCCAAGGACCTGCATGTCCTTGGTGGAGTGGGAGGGGGAGTTGAAGTGTTCAGCCACGGTGTGGTTGGGTTGGTTGGTCCCAGAGGTGTTCTCTGAAACGTTCCGCAAGTAGGCGGCCTGTCTCCCAAAATATAGAGGAGGCCACATCGGGTGCAGCGGATGCAATAGATGATGTGTGTGGAGGTGCAGGTGAATTTGTGGTGGATATGGAAGTATCCCTTGGGGCCTTGGAGGGAAGTAAGGCAGGAGGTATGGGCGCAAGTTTTGCATTTCTTGCGGTTGCAGGGGAAGGTGCCGGGAGTGGAGGTTGGGTTGGTGGGGGGTGTGGATCTGACGAGGGAGTCACGGAGGGAGTGGTCTTTTCGGAACGCTGATAGGGGAGGGGAGGGAAATATATCCCTGGTGGTGGGGTCCGTTTGGAGGTGGCGGAAATGACGGCGGATGATACG